>NW_009924017.1:53854-72312 GCF_000696875.1 Nestor notabilis | reverse complement strand
CAGGGCTGCTCTGAATCTCTTCTCCACCCAAATGACTTAATTTGTCCAGGCAGAGAGAACTGTGAATGGTTTTGTGGTTGTGTGTAGTGAGAGTTTGATTTGCTTTTTCTGAACAACTCCCTACACAATGTTTGCATTATATAAATTTTAGTAAGAACTCAGATTGAGAAAATATCTACATTCCATGCCACAGACACTTCTTTCATTTTTGAATTGACTTCCAAGGCTCCAATATTTACCTCTGCTTGGGTAAAATAAAAAGTATGTATTTGACTTCCCCATTGGCTGCCTTAAAAGAGAAGATTCTTGAATCTATACTAGCACTAAATATGCAATCCATTAGTAAAACAAACAGAGCTATGTGGGTTTTCAGCTCTAAATTACCCATCCAAGGGCACTGTTACGAAAATTTTATTGAGTAGAAGATAAATCAAGTCTTCAACTTCATAATTAGCAACAAAATGTAAATGGCACACCACATCCTAACAAAAAGAATCAGTAATTCTGAAGAATGTAGGTAAAGAGCAACATCAGACCTATTAGATATAAAAAAGACATTTGAGCAGGGTTTTAGCCATATCCAAGAAGCAGTTGGAGATGCTGGGAACTGCAAAACTGAACATGCCAGTTGACCCAGAGATGTAAGAGTGGCCAGGCTTTTTTCACACTGTTGCATCTCTTGTAGAAATGGCTGTTGTAATAGTTTTATGGACAAGAGGAGAGAAGTTAATTTATTCGGCAAGATCACAATAACGATGGACTTAGTTCACAGGGAATACACTGTAGAGAAAGATCAATAGGTTGTCCTTAACCAAACCTTTTTCTGAACGTAGATTCTCTTTCTTGATCTAGGTTGTCAAGACACAGGCTAGTAAGCTTGCTTGACATTCAGAATTTCATAGTTTACACACAGGATGACAGAGCAGAGTACAACTCTGGTATATCATTCTCCATTTCCACTCATTCCTACACTAGTGCAGGAATTTCTTTGATGAAGTCATGTTTTACCATGGAATCATGGAAAACAAGATTAGGAGGGACCCTTAGATGCAGAATCAGAGCAATCTTTGCCATTCTTGACACAAGGCTGTCCACCTTGTCTTTTGTTTTAAAAAAAAAAAAAAACAAAAAAACCCCAAACAAAACAGCAGTGATGACCCCATAATCTCCCCATAAAGACAGCCAATCTTGATCTGAGAACATCAGGGGAAGACTGATTGCTGAGAGAGAAAAGATTAAAAGATACCTGAAATTTGGGTAAGGAACCTTCTTTAAAAGGACTTTCTCATGACATATTTGTTTTGATTTAAAAATAAACATCAATTGAAATAAAATGAAAACCACAAAATGTCTCTGCAGTTGTAAGAAAACAAAGAAATGGAAATGAATGTATATATAACAAGGATGCAACCAGAGGCGGCCAGTTTCCTAAAACCTCTTGTTTTATAATCACAGCTGTATGAAATATGTAGGCAAAAGCCCAGTGTTTTTCTCAGAAAACAATTTATATCTTGCTAGGACAGTAAATTATGCTCACTGCTACTTTTGAAAAAATCTTTAAAGGGAAGGGAAAGAAATTACGTGTTTCAGAGACCTCAGCCTGTCAGTTCTGACTATACAGGGTGTTGTGCTCATTGATGTCTTCGCATCTTTATTGCACCTTTAATGCACATTGACTTAATGTGGCAGACAAAGCATATCTTCTCCCTGAATTTGTTCTACAATATCTCTGAGAGTAATGGTGCAAAAAAATCCTCTCAATCTTTTTTCTCCCATGTATGAGGGGGTACATATATGCATGCCAGTGTGGGCATACACGTGTGCATCACTCATGCATGTGTGCAAGCAGTATTTTTTATACTGGGTTGCTAAAACAGCTTGTTAACAAAAACATCTCAGTGAATTGTTTAGAAATTCAACTGGCAATAAAAACCAGATTCTTATAATCTGATGTCTTTTGCTTTTGGGAGTGGCCCCAGGAACTTACCTTGGACCTAATGTAAACAGAAGCTGAATGTTTAAGACTCTGCTTTTCATAAGGATTTATTCCTGACACATATTTGAAGATCTCACTACTGATCGTGTGCTGGAATTTACACATCACATGGCCAACCTGCTGTAAAAGTCCCAATGAGATTTCCCTGTACTCTAGAGAGTATGGGGCCTGCCCATTGCTGGTCAACATGTACCTGTAATAGAAGAAAAGGACATTTAAAAATCTTTACAGCTTAAGTTTTCTACATGCTGAGTATATTAAAAAAAATATATATTCTTGCTTCCACCCTTTTTATTGATAGTCTGCCATATAATACTATAACTACAAAGCTCTGTAAAATGCTGGACAGTTCTGACCTCAGAAATCTGTGATAAAATTGGGTGGTGATACTTCTGCTCGTAAGGGTGGAGTAAAGTAAAAGGCAAAATCTGTAACAGGTATCTGCTATCTCTTTTCTCACATCATACACAAAAGAACAGAAATGCCATCAATATTAAGTCATTGTAGCCACATAGTTAGAAATCTCTGCGATATGCAGAATTTACACCTCTAACTTGCCTCCAGTTATTATTTTGTTACGAAAATATAAACATTCTAGGTCATTAGTATTGGAAAGCATGTCCATACCATTTCAACTGCCCTGTGTTTTGTCAGTGCAGGAATGACATGTCTCCTACACAGTTACGCCCCACTCTTAAGACAACAAAATAATACAAGACAAAATACAGGATAACAGATCAATATATGGAGAGCCTGAGGGCTGCTGACAAAGAAGAAAGGGGCCAGGCAGGAGGATTTTATGTGATTTTAGAAAGTAGGAAGAGGAAATAAATAGGAAGAGGCAGAATAACAGATGTGTGGCACAGGGAAAAGAAACATAGAGAAAGGAAATGTGAGAGGAGTGGAAGAATTTCAACATGTAAAGAAAATGGGAACAAGCACGAATGTAGGGAAGAAAAAATTTTGCCTAACAAATAGTTCAAAAAGAAACGGACCCTAATCCTCACAACTCTACCAGGAAATGCCCAAACCCAGGAATGTTTCCATCCCAATCTGTAAACCATGAAACCCATCCCAGCCACCTTCAAGCCAATGAGAATACTGCCCTCTGGTGAGAAATCACCCCCAGATTTGTGTCTTACTTATGTAGGTCACCAGTGATGTTTTGCAACTGCTTTTTTCCTCCAACTTCATCATGATATCCTAAAATTGGGACCAACTTCTCTGTTTTTTATGGAGAATATAACCATTATATGCATAAAACACAAATTTAACATCATAAACAAAGAGAATACCTTCACATCAATTCACTCCAATATGGTGCTAGGGAAGCCTTACAACATGGTCATTTGGCAGAAAAGTAGGATGGTTGTCAGGGGACAGGTTATTTTTGTTATGTTTTGCTGTTACAATATTATACATAGTGAGTAGTCTCAAACCAATGAAAAAGGACTGTAAAATTCTAGGTTAAATACTTCCTTCCTACCAATAAGATACCTTTGTCTGGAGCCAGGCTGATGTTTCCCGAAACACCACTTAATATGATTCAGGTCATGATTAGCCGCATTATCAACCATTCAGTTCAGATGCACTTCCTCACCTCAGACCATGCTATGACCATTAGAATCAAATATTCAGAAATCATTAAAAAGACAAATCAGAATAAACTTATTCCTGTATGGGAAGAGATCACAGGGGAGAAGTAAAATACAGTGGTTATCTGCCAAGAAAAAGTGAAAGGATAGAAAACACTAAGGAAAGATGCTGTGAGAGAAAAATACAGGAATTGGAAAATGTCAGCTTTTAACTTTTTTTGCTACTTTCTTAGTTTTTCAGCTTTTTTTCCCCCATATTCATGGTACCCTTACCTATCTTTTGGCAGGGCAAGCCTAACCTAGATCGGGATTATAATTCTTTCTCCTAAAAGACTGCTTTCCATCACCCTCGTACCTGGCTCCCATCAATGTATAAAAAGGTAATAGTCCTCATAGACCTCTGCAGCCCTTTACATTATGGACTGAGGAAATGGATTTGTGATGGTTCAGGTCTTTCTTGTTAGACCCAAGTTGATCACAGACAACTGTCCAGTTAGGCTTTCCCCCAGTGGTGATATACAGCTCCCTTTCTGTCGTCTCCCCATTCTGATTAGTGTGTCCCTGAAGACACTGGAATAGCGTGATTTATACTAAAGCATTAAATAATTCATAATGAACAACTCTGCAACTTCTTCAGACCATGAATAAGCAAAAGACAAGTTTTTGATGATTTTTCAAGATTAGCAGCTGTGTCCCAGTCAAGGCAAAGAAAGGCTGGAGTAGTGCCAGTCTGAAGATGGAAATTCTCAGGTCACTCCCAGATCTGAGAGTAAGATGAGTTCACAGTCATGCTTCAGAATTCGAAGCTGTTTCTGGACATTCCTGCACCCACTTCTACAGCACATTGTGCTCTCCTAGCAAATGTGAAGTTGGGCCCAATAAATCATGATTTTGTGCCCTGACACCAGGCTATGGCAGTTCAGAGTCTTTTTCCTAGGGACAGAGTCCAGTCCCTCAGAAGGCCAGAGACAGAAATTGCTGGAGACAGACTGAATGAAAACTCTAGACTTCTGTTCTGATTTGCAAGTTGGAGAATGAATGTCCACATAAAAAACTCTCTTTCTTTCCCATCAGCAGCTGCATTGTAGTTTCTGGAACTACAAAATTGCTATTTGCTATTGCGAACTTATGATCTTGAGAGACAAAACCCTAACAAGAGCTGAGATGATCTCTGGGCTGAGCCCAGTAAACTCTTATCACATGGGACGTGCCAGGGGGATATTGAGGGTGAGGTGTGTTACCTTAGTCAACTTCAGACTTCTTTAGTATTGACACTGTAAAGGTGAACCACTCTCTCTTAGTTCCCTGCCTAGAAAATGGAGAGAAAAAGACAGGATGTGTCTGATTTAGTTTAAGTATCAGTTTTAGGAGGACGTAAATCTTATCCCTTCCTTTTTCTTTTATTGCTGACCATGACCTCATGTGGTATGGAAAAACCCTTGGGTCAGTTGGGGTCAGCTGTCCTGGCTGTGTCCTCTCCCAAGTTCTTGCGCCCCTCCAGCCTGCTCACTAGTGGGGTGAGGAGCAGAAAAGGCCTTGGCTCTGTGTAGGCACTGCTCAGCAGTAACGAAAACATCCCTGTGTAATCAACTCTGTTTTCAGCACAAATCCAAAGCATAACCCCCTACTATCTATTGTGAAGAAAATTAACTCTATCCCAACCAAAACCAGCGCACACCATTACTCTGGGCAGCTTCAGTCAACTGGTTCATCTGCACTACAGTCCTACACTGAGTCAGACATACCCTACTACTCATGGTCAAGTTACATATAGACATGGTATTTGCTACTCTATGCCTCAAAGATGCTTCTTTCACACTTACCAGCTTGGGAATGGCAGGGGGAACAAGTAAGGTAAAAAATCCACATCACTGTAGGCAGTATATTTCTTGAAGGAGAATTAAAAATCCATGTGAATTATAGAACATAGGAATGAGCTGCTATAAATTCATCTGAGGTAGTGTTCAGACCTTAGAAGGTAGCAAGATTACTTCACCCCAAATTCTCATCATTCATACTTTAATAATTTTTAATGCAAACAACACCTTGTGTCATCATTTTCTTACAAAATTGGCTTCTGGTTTTAGGGATCAAGTCTCAGTTACACCAGGAGGGAAGGCTGGGGAAAATAAGATCAAGTAGTACAGAAGAAGGCAAGTCCTACTCTTTAAAAGCTCTCTGCTGGAACAGAGACCACTTAAGCTGGGTCTACTTTCTGTGGTTCCCACTAGACCCTTGCGACCCTGTCGGGAGAGCCTCTGACAGATATATTTTACCTGGACAAAATCTGAGATGGAAAACTGCATCATCCAAGTAGCCTCAGCAGACCAGTAGCAACGAGCAGAGTTCTCCTGAGCACCCTGTGCATTGGACTACACGTACTAAGGGTTGAAAAGCGTTTTAATCTGCAGGTTAGCACACACCAGCTGGCACTTGAAGGTAGACAATCAGTCATCCATTAATACCAGCCAAGAATCTGTCCTTAGGGTTCAAATTAGGCCTACAGTTTCCTCAACATGGCAGTAACTATGGATTTTAAAGACACTTATTTTTAGTGCAAAATAGTAACATAACTGGAATGCTCTGGAATAACTTTAAGGGAATGTTATTCATGTGTTTTTAAATTGTACATATTATGTTATGTTATTCTATGAATAGGTTTAAGCATCTACATATTCATCAAAAGTCAAAAAATAACCTAAACAAAAAGACTATAACTAAGGAATGTGCAGCCAAATATGGCTTAGCAAGCCAGACTGGGGTTGCCCTCACTACTCTGGCTGAAAGTCCACTCTTGGGCTCCTTGAATAGTTGGTGGGGACAGGGGCACCACAACAAAACTGTTCAGCCCACCTTAAGGTAGCTGTCAGAAGAATCAGCATGAATTTTCCTTGTAGAATAAATGGGATTTTCTTCATGGGGTATTTCCCAACACATTAATCACACTGTGATTATATAAAAAGCATGATGGGAATTCATTTCAGCTAATACTAACTATTTAGCTTGGCTAGTTTTCTAGATTTCCACTATAATTAGAGGCATTCCTTGAGAATAATACATGCCGCTTGCTCAGACATTGCTGTCAAGACAGAATGAATTACCTTCTGGGGATGCTGCTCATTCCCTGTCAGCTTCAGTAGGATCATGATTTTGGTGAGAGCCTCTGGACATGAATACAGTGCAAACAATATATTTGTGTTTTTATGTGGACTACAAACATAGTTCAATCTTTCCTGTTACTAGTGGGTCTGGATCCTCTGGTATTTTGCTGAGAATACAGAGTCTTGTGTCAGAGAAGCAGTGAACCACTCAAAAGGTGAACTGGGCCCTGACTGAAAACCTCACAGGTCAAATGGTTGGGCTGTTTGCCAGGTCTGTGGAGAAGCAACCCAAACATTCCACTATCTGAAGGGGGCCTTCAAGAAATCTGGAGGGGGACTTCTTACAAGGGTATGTAGGGATAGGACAAGGGGGAATGGCTTTAAACTGACAGAAGGGAGATTTAGATGAAATATCAGGAAGAAGTTCTTCCCTGTGAGGGTGGTGAGACGCTGGCACAGGTTGCCCAGAGAAGCTGTGGATGCCCCATCCCTGACAGCATTCAAGGCCAGGTTGGATGGGCCTTGGAGCAACCTGATCTAGTGGAAGGTGTCCCTGCCTGTGGCACAGGGGCTGGAACTGGATGATCTTTAAGGTCTCTTCCAACCCAAAGCATTATATGATTCTATGATTGATCCATGAAATCTAATTACCTTTGAATAAGTACACAGAGGCATACAGTTTTCAAGTACTCCTTTCACACAGAATAATTAATATTATCCCACATTATTTTTTCCCCTCAGAAGAAAAGATTAAGCATCCATTTGATTGACAGACATACCAGCCAGAACACCACAGCAATGAAGACATATGAGCAGATAGTGTTTAGCAGTGCCTTTTAAAGTCATGTCTAAAAATGTACGCATAGAAGTGCACTTGAAAGACAGCGAGGTGAGTCAGACATTCAGCAATTACATTGTACTTAAAACAAGCGAGGAGGATGCTGCTGGGAGGTCATGAGAGATCACTTTTTCAAGCAGTGTTAAATGAAGCATTTGCCTTGTGTCTTCCTTCGGAGTTGCTCTGTGAAACACAGCATCTAGTAATTTAAAGGTGGCATGAAGAATAAGGCAGGGAGTTCTCAGAAGAAAAGCCCGGCTGTGTTCATTTGCTTCCATTCGCAAATGCATGGATAGGAAAAGATGTAAGACTTACTTTTCATGTAAGTCAGTGCACCTCTGCAGGCTCCAGCTCCATGCTGAAGGGTGAAGGAGATTCTGAGGGTCTTGTGCAGGATCTTTGCAAGCAGTGAGACTTGTTTTCATTTACTGATGTTTAATTCTGGCATCCACTGACAGACAGAGTAGCTTGCATGTTGAAGATGTCCCAGTTCCTCCACTGGAGGTGTGATGCTGCTATCAAAATCATGATGCAGCTTATATTATAGATACCATGTATATGGAGTAAGATATTCAGGACATACAAAGACTGCCTTGCTGTTTCCATCCCCAAAATGTATTTTCTTCATCAGACCTCAACGTTTTTCCGGTCTTCCTTTAGTTTGACCATCCCCAGCATGCGACTTGAGAGCAACAGATAGGAACTCTCAATAAATGAGACAATCATTTGAAAAATGGCTTGATCATACCAATCTCCTGGAACCTTGATGTGAAGTACCAGCTGCAGTTCCTGTGCAGAGCGTTCCATTTTGGCCACTTCCCTGATCCAGCTATGGATTTGCTGACCCTGTGCCAAGTATTCTGGACCTTCCAAAATTCTTGGTATTCTCCGAGTGTCTTCTTGTGCATGCAGTGGAGTTATATTTGATCTTCATCGAACAGCAGCACATAAGGGCTTGGCACTGTTTTCCTTGGAATAGAACATACATGTAAAGTAGCAATGGCTGTTGTCCCAGGAGGCAAGAATCTGAGTGCTACTCAGATTGTTGTGAGAAAAAGATGTCCAACATGAATGTCATGCTCTGGCACACCTTAGCCTCTTTAAACATCGCTAGCTTTATGCTGAATACTCATACAGGTTAAAGAGCCCCAGAGGTACTGAGCTGACCCACTAGTTTGTCCTTTGTGACTGTAGTGGAAGCACACAATAGCTTTTGCCCCTTAATGGAATTTGAAAAGCCTTTTGAATCTTTTAAAAAATACATTTAAAAAAAAAAAAGCAACAGAAAATAAAGCTGCACTTTCAATTAACGAGGACAATTACTTCTAATTGTAAATCTCAAACATTTTTCCAAAGAAGAGATATCATTTTGCCTTAATTGCGAGGTGTGTTGAATAGGCAATTAAAAACACATTAAATTTGGACCCGCAGATAACAGGGAGCAGATTTCTGTCCTAGCAGATTACAGTTGTGACTGTGTCTCTGTTTTCAGTTTGAAACCAATAAAGGGGCTCCCTGGGCGTATTCCATGGTTCCTCCATTATTGTCACTGCAGATAAGATATCAGCATTTCCATTATAAACACTGGATGTTCCCGCAGATAGAAGCATGGCATTACTCAGCCGGGGAGAGCTGGGTCTGTATTGTTTTAGAAACATTGTGTTGCTTGGGCTATGCATTCCGGAGCATGAGCCTCAGCAATCAAACAGTGGTGGGGACTGTGTTGGTTTTGAAGTGCAGACGCTCTGAAAGAAATCATCTTCCTAACAGAAATATGCACCTTTACCCCATCTCCACCTCTCCCCCAGGGATATATGCTGTTAACCTGCTGGAGGGACTAGCTCACAATTGCACAAAATTGGTAGGAAAAAAGGAATTTTGTGTGATTTCTCACTCTTTTTTCCACTCTCACTCCTGCAAACACTGAGAACATCAGCTTTACTGGGGAACTTGCTACCCCTTAAACTGAAGCAGGCAAGCCCTAGAGAGCCGTGTTCTTTTCTGCTACATAGCATCATCATGGGATAAATTTACACGTGAATCAATTTGTGATGCAATTTATCTGCAAACCAAGAATGACATATGCAAAACAACAGTCACAGCTGAATGTACTTTGCAAACTAGGATAGCTTCCGTATTCCAGCCCTATTCTTGTTGTTCATTTAAATACTGCCTCTTTTCAACACCCCTTCTCAGTTAAGGAAACTGAGGTTCCCTGAGGGCACTAATAAAGTACAATTAGTAATTCCCAGAGATTACTAAAGGTTGAAAGGATTGTAATTGTAAAATAGCCTAAAGTCCAGAAGTTATAGCTGTCCATCACTCCAGCCTATCATGCTGTAGGGGTAGCATTGGGTAGAAAAGTGCAATCCAAGCCTTCTTCATAGTAAGTGTTCAAACCAGCATTCAGAACACATATTTGAAGATCCAGACTGCTGTCTCTGAATTTTCCCTAGCATGAAAGCTAATACGCATTGGAAGATTCTTCTAGTTATTTTTCTGCTCATGTAGCCCAGTGAATTTTAGTTATACCTGAAGTTAATAGGGAACATTACTATACAATGACCTTTCAAAGGAAAAAGAAACCAGTAAATGTCTTTTTTTTTTTTTTTTTGTTAGGTCTATGCTCAGGAAAACACAAAACACATATTTCGTTTATCATGCACATAAACTTATTCCATCAAGACATCTTTACTTGAACTGCTTGCATGCCTGGAGCTGATGTGGTTTAATCCCAGCTGGCAACTAAGTACAAGGCAGCCATTCACTCACCACTTCCCTCTGGCAGGATGAGGAGGAGAATCAGAAAAAGGTAAACCACATAGGCTGAGATAAGAACAATTTAATAATTGAAATAAATATAATAATAACAAAAATAACAGGAAATAAAGAGAGGAATCAAACCCAAGAAAGACAAGGCTCATGACCTGCTGACTGATGCCCAGCCCATCCCTTAGCAGTGATCAAGGGCTCCCAGCTAACTCCCCCCAGTTTATATACTGGGCATGACGTGCTGTGGTATGGAATACCCCTTTGGCTAGTTCAGGTCAGGTGTTCTGTCTGTGCTTCCTCCTGGCTTTTTGTGCCTCTCCTCACTGGTAGAGCATCGGAGACTGAAAAGTCCTTGATCAGGGTAAACTTCATGCTAACAATCAGAGCAATTTCTGTACAAATGAGAGTTTTGATAGTAAAAAGCTCTAATATATTTATTTATTTATCAGAGAGACTTAAACTTTGTCTTGCTTCGCTAGATGGCATTTACAGTGTTGTGTCCTCTCTCTGACAATGACTGCCCTACTTTGCACTTTCTCTTTACTGAAGGACATTGTTCATTTTGCACTTTACAGCATCCATCCCAAAAGCTCCCTGGTGCCATAAAGAACCAAACCAGCAGGTTCTTCTGAGTGCCTCAAGCAAAAATTCATGGCAATGCATCTAACCTGCAGAGACAGTGTGATGACACCTGTGTTATTTCCAGTCCCAGACTCCAAAAGCTGCCCAGGAAGCAAAGTGTGCCAATGCTGCACTGGGTATCACCCTGCTGGCTCTGGGTGACTCCAGTATCCATGATATGGCTCCTGAGCACTAGATCCTGTGATTTCAGACCTCTGCTTCCAGCCACTGCCTCTCAAGAGGCACCCGCCAGCAGTTAAATCTCTCCCAGAGAGACTTAGAAACTTGATGGCAAGTAGAAATCAGGACTCTGGAGTCTGATCTGATTCACCTGAGAAGCAGAAAGAAAAAGATCCTTCACCTAGTGATGGGAAGCTGGGAGAAGACCCTGCCTGATGGATTGTTAGGGGAAGACTTGATATGCCGAAGGGCATTATGCCCCTTGGTGTTCCACCTGGCTGCTCCAGCTTCCCCAGCCACCAGCCCCAGGACAATTGAGCATTGCCAAGCTATGCAAAGAAAGGAAGGAAAATAGTAAATATGAATAACAATTGATATGAACGAGCTGTGTAAATGAGGAAAGGTGATACTACTGAGAAGGCTTCCTAGGGCTCCAACACATCTGGGTTCTGCATCCCTGGTATTTCTCATTGTTTTGTGTGTACATAGATAGATGCAGAACAGATGGAGAAAAAGAACTCCAGAGCTTCAGACACAGAGCATGTCAGTAGAACTGGTCAGGAATTTTCTGTTTAAAGGTTTCTGTCCTCTCAGAAGATGAAAGTTCATCAGAAGAGAAGACATTTGAGAGAGTAACCTCAGTGGACTTAATACGGGACTTGAAATAGAATATTTCTCTGTGCTATCAGAGAAAGGGCAAATGGTGAACCTCTTGTTTTGCACTGTATTCATATGTCATGTTCAAAAGCATTAGTATAAATGAGGATTTTAAAACACTGAACTTATTTATACATCTGAAAATAGTCCTCCAACATTAAGGTGATGAAAAAATATTTGTTTGAAAAGATTTGATATGTATAATACGAATATTCCATGTACAGCAAGCCAAGTAGACCAAGTGAATATTTCTTACTTGGAGCATGAGATGCATACATATTACGTTACATCAGGGAGTGCTAAGACATATTTATAATTTGAAGGACTTTGGAGACTGAAGCAGCTTCAGTGTGGAAGATGACATACCAATAAAAAGGGAAGTAATCTTGAAGAGAGCTGTGTTGTATTCCTGGGAAAGCAAGGCAGCAAAAGATAAACTGTGATCATAGGTGCATACTTGGTTGTCTGCCTTTATAAATATGTATCAGCTAAAAACAAGTACGTCTAGTACATCTGTCTCAGTATGCGTGTAAAAACCTAATCAATATGAAGGATAAGAGAGTACAGGTCTTACAGGTCTGGTCTGGTGAATGCATAGATGTACTATATGTATATGTTAATAGAAGTCTAGAATGGTAATGAGAATATGGATACTTCTATAAATACACACACATGAGTTCTTTGCACTGAACTTTGCTCTTATGGGCAGTGCTGAAGCAGCAATTTGCCATTGCTCTTCCTGACTGGGTCACTACTAATCAATAGCCTTATAAATCAGGGCTTTTAGGCCACTGCCAGTCTTCTTCCTTATGTAAACACTCGTCAGGATAAATTAACAGCCAGTCAGGTCCTTCCCTCGTCTTGCTGTTGCACTGAGTACAGACTGCATTTATTGTGATAGCTGTAATTATTATTCTCCTCTGGTGGTGATGAAGGGAAGAGAACAGCATCATGTCCTGCTTTCTCAGTGGAACTTCTAGGCTTGCTGAGCTGCTCCTGACTCCACTAGCCTTGCTCTCAGTTCAGTACCAGTTAACCAGCAGGGCAGGCCTCCCTTTGGGAAAATAACCTCAGCTGGAGCAGGAGCATGGATGGAAAGCCATGTAGTGCAATCACACGCACAGACATTCAAACCATCCAAACTATCCTCTTACAGATTAATACAAATATAAAATACAAGAAACAAAAATAGTAACAGAGAACTTTGTCAGAGTGAAAGAAAGTTGCCAGGCAAGTCCCTCACAGATCTGTCCCTGAGTCTGTTCAGCTCAGCATATTCATAAATGGTCTGGAAAAGGGAATAAATAATACAAAATTATTCAGAATAGTCAATTCTGTGCTGATTTCAAAGACTCACAAAAGGATCTCACAATGCTGAGTGACAGGGTGATAAGATTGCAGTTGAATTTCAATACTGATGAATACAAAGTAATGCATTTGGGAAAAAAAAATGAAACAAAACATAACGACACAGACAAAATTATAGGTTGCAGGAATTGTAAAGAGGGAAGAAAAGGATAGGAGAGGTCTGTATAGCTAGGAACTATGTAGATAAGAAAAATTGCAAATAATTATTCATAATGCCCAAGAACTAAGCAGTATGAAATAAAATGATCAGAAGGAAGGTTTTAAAAAACACAACACAACAGAAATTACTTTTTTATACACTTCATCATTAAATTGTGGAACTCATTGCCACAGGAAACTATAGATACAAAAGTAAAATCTGGTTCATAAAAAAGCTTAAACTCACTGATACAAAATATGTCATTGCATATTAATGCTGGCTCAAAAATTGTCTGAACTCCTGTTTGCCAGGAGCTGGTAGGATATACCAGATAAAGGTAGCTTCATACATAACCTCTTAATCCTCATCCATGTGAATCGCTGATTACTAACTGTGACAGGATTAGAGACTATATGCTATTTGTCCAGCCCAGAAACCTGGCTCTTACATTTTCAACAATACTACACTTTATTCAATAGCACACCTATTTTTATTTTTATTTTTCACTTTTTTTTTCAGGAGGGGGAAGCCACTAAAAGCAAGTGCTGTACAATTTTATCAGAACCAGAACAGGTGTGAAAAAAAATGGAATATACTGCTTCTTAAATTTCCAGCCTAAAAGAAAACGGATTATTCTACTTGCTTTCCTACTTACTGGGATAATATCCATATCTTAACCATCATCCCTGCTTCCCCATCACTCTGACTCTGCCACAGACTTGATTATTCAAAGCTGTTATCTTGCATAGCAATATAAGGGATTGTCAGTCATGAACAAAAATGTCCTGCTTGTCAGTACAGATTCACAGTGCAGCTTTAACCATATCAGAAACTCCATCCAGCCCCAAAATAAACATGCTATTTCATGAATGGTAAAGTTAAAAAAGATTGGTTTATTGCAGATTTGTGTCCTACATCCTGTAAATCAGGTTTTCTGCCTTCTCTCCCACCAGCCTCAAACCAGGACTTTCAGCTCCTTCCAGTAGACCTATTTAGGTCACATATGACATGGCTTCTGGGGGTTGGCTAGGTATCTTTTACCCTTCAGGATATATGAGTTTATAAATGCCTGTCTCAGTGGATGTCATCAAGTTCTTTCTACGACATTCTTGTCCTCATTTACCTAAGTTTAAAAGATACCATTGAGATCATTAATCCTCCATCAGCTTTGAGTGAAAATGGCCAACTGCATCAAAAGCTGTAGGAGGTGAACCAACAGATCAAGAGCTCCATTACACAACTTTGAATCCAAGACAAAAGGGTCATATAAAAAGTGTCACATATTGCTCTTTGGCTATTTGTCTGCAGAAATTTTGAAACTTCCACCCCTGGGGATATAGTGACTAAGAGAGAATCTCAATATGTATTAAAGGAAGTCTACCCTTGTCCCTGATATTAGTAACAGACAGAAAAACCAGCTTCCAGGACATTTTAATTTACAATAACATATTAGGGAATACACGGGCTTTGCAAGAACTGCCTAAACCTGTAAACACTTTCAGGGTTTTCTGTTTCACTATGAAGAGGGCAAACTAGCTTTTCTCTCTGCAGTACCTGATGAAACAAGAAGAGACAAACACAACCACAGGATGGCAAAAAAATGCGGACCCCATCCAGTTACACAGTTCACATTTTTAAATCATATAAACTGCAAGTCAGGCATTTCAGTTCAGTTTAGAACAAGAAGAAAAGAAAGAATTATTTGGAAAAACTCATTTTGACTGAAAGCAAAACATTGCAAGGCAGCCATCAGCTGCAAGTTAAAACACCTTTGCTAAAAGCCTCTATTCCTTTGCATTTTACTGTATAACATGAAGCTGCCCACTCTGGTTATATTCTTTTTTAAATGCTTGGAACAGTAAAATATCAGAAGATTAAACATATGCAATATATATTCATTAGGCAAATATTGAAATGTTGAATCAAAGAGATTACATAAAAATTTCTCATAAAATGAGTGGGCATCTTATTTAATACAAATCACAAACAAGTGGTGAATGATTGCCCTGCGTGCAAAAACAATATAAAAAACACACCTTCATAAGCAACAGTTTCACCACTTACCTCCAAAAGCTATTCATATATACAATCCATTTATAACAGAAAAACTGGATCTGGGTTTTGCAATTTTACAATTATTATTCCCTCAAGAGGGAGAAAATCTGAAACTTTATGGCAACTTTTCTTTTACTTAATACTGCATGTAAATTATTAGCAGGTCACAGGGAGCAGAATAAGCAGAGTAAGTCCTGTTTTCCTTCCACTCCTTCTTATTTATTGATTTATTTATTTTTACTCCTTCTCCTTTTGAGAAATGTTTTCCATTAGAACATATCCTTCCACATTAAAATATCACAATTATTTGGGGGAAAAAAATGGTCTATAGGTCAAGATTCATTACTGCCTGTTAAGAGACCAGTCATTGCTATGGAAGGGCAGAAAATCAGCTCTATTACAGAATCAGTACAGCACTGAACCAGATAAAAATAAATTATTTGAGAAACAAGGGCACAGTTTGTTGGAGTAGGACAGATGTTCACTATAAAAGCCTCTTTCTTGACGAAGGTGAATGCCAGGAGAAACATGAGGACAGCCAATCCACACAAAGATGCGAGATCTGCCACAGCATTGGAGAAAGGCCACTGCCCTACTGTGGAGGAGGGTAATGCCTACCCCTCTACCATTCAGTATCCTGACTCCCAGATTACATCCCTCCATACAAGAGAGCCTTGCCTCCAGGTGTAATGCATGGCACAGAGATCAGCAAAAGACACAAGAAAGCCCTCCTGTCATTGTTCAGCCCTGCTCATCCTGGTTTCAGTCTCTGAGTATGCGTTCAGGTTTAAATAATGCATTATCCGCATTATGCATTTTAATTTAATGTAGTATCTTTCTAATGTCAATAAGTGTAAGATTATACATAGTACACAAAGGCATTCAAGAGGCTTAGATTCTTAAAAATTCACTTTTCCTGTGATCAGTTTATACAGAGTGGTTTTTACATTAATTTATGGAAAAGACTTGAATGTAACAGCCTTAAGGGTTTAGCTCTGTGTTTCTGTTACTAGAGAATGGTTCAGGGTACCTAACGGCTGGGGCTGGCAGCTCTTGCTAGAACTATAAATCCAAGTTAATATGGAGTCAGGAGAATAATCAGTGCCAACTTTCATGTGCATCCACATCAATCCAGACAGTTTCACCATTCACAGGCACGTCACAGAGCACATTCATAGCTAACAAAGTCTCCGGAGGTTCTATGATGATTTACACTAGCTAGCCTATAGTTTCTGAGTTTTGGACTTTTACTTTCTAAGTGGGCAAGATTCTCTCAAAGGAAAGAAGTAGGAAAGAGAAATAGGAAGTGGGGGGGGAGCAGTGGAAGTAGACTCATTGGAACCTTTCCATCAGAAAAGAACTCAAAACAAGCTTTCAGAGCATCCATGAGGATGCACAAGCTGAACTGCACCAGACTGTAGCTCCTGTTCAAAAGGGATTGAGCTCCAAGGTTGTTATTTTGCCCACCTTGCTGTGCTGTCTATATTCTATTGCTCTATCAACATCTTTTTCTGTTTTTTTCCTGTGCCTTATTATCACATCCTCTGCTCCTAAATCTACAAAAATGTGCAATATTCTGAAATGCCATCATCTGCCTTACTAAAAGGATGAAATTCTACCATTTGAATTAAAATGAGGAAAAATAGCATGTATTATAACTTATCAGGCAGAATTACTACTTTAATCCATCATACTGGCTACAGTGGAAAAATTATGGCCAAGAACCGCTTGAAGACCACTTCATTAGGTTTTAATTACCTGTGACACTGATGCTGTGACAAGAGACACAGTGTGTTCTTGATTTCTTCATGAATCGTAAGTGAGCTGTTTGACCCTGATTAACATAATACTATGGGACTAATATGAGTCTTATTGGAAGAGAGTATGACAGTATCTTCCCCAACAGAAGCAAGAGCCATGCCTTTGTAAGTAAAAATACAATTTTGCTTCCTCCCCCTTAAATTTTTCGAATCACAGTTCTAGATAGTATATTGCCTTTCATGCTTTTACAGCTATTTGCATTTGTAGTAGGCACTTTATACCTAGTTTTCAGGGGAGAAGTGGCTGCATTGCAACAAGATGCTAGAGAGTCAGCTTCAAAATTTACATAACTGATTTTAATATTCCATAACAATGTTTTGCTTCTTCTGCCTTAGGAACCAAGTCTTGCAGAATAATGTGTAAAACATAAGTATCACAAATGGACAGGCATGAAAAAATACACAGAAAGAAAGAGAAAAGAAACTATGTGCCTTCTTCCAGCCAAATCAAATGGGACTATCAGTTATTAACTTGACCTGTTACACCATAATGGTGGGAAATCTGTTGAGGAAGGCAGAAGCAGGACTAAAAAAAAAGGAAATACTGCATTCCCCAGCTATATATACAAAACCAAAAGCAAGTTGATATTATTTTTTATTTCTTTCCCAGGTACCACACTTTTTGACAGTGCTGAGATTAACAACATCACTCTCAAAATGTGTGGCCAGCCTTTATGCTCAAAGTAACACTTTATAACTTCATTCCCTGGTAGGTATTGCTAAGGCTTCTTCAAAAATTTTGATGCAGAGCATTATCATTCTGCTGTGGTATTGATCGATCCACTGCAATACAGGCAGGAGGTGCTCACATAGGCTTGAAATCCCATGCTTAGATTTGCAAATAGTTCCCCTAGGTAAGATTTATGTTAGTGAGATCAGAAGAAGTGAAGCAGAGTTCACAGGGGTTTTAGAGATGTAATTGCAGCTCCTAAATAGTTTGTGCATTTTAAAACTCATGTGTTAAAAAAAGCATATCTTATTTACATTCATTGTTCACAAATACTGTGTTACCAGAGGATTCTCAATGATTATGGGAGAAGGCTAATCTTCCGACTTTTCATAACACAGCTGTAAGGTTTCTCAGGGTACCTACCACAGTAGATTTTAGGATCATTTTTAGTTGGTGCCTGAAAGAAAGCTGTAGTAATTCAATTTGATATTATTTCTGGCCAGCAGACAGCATGGAGCACCCTATGAGCTCAGAGGATAGCAGTGTATTTGCTGAAACTACTGGTTCAGAGGAGCTGCAAAACTACATCCAAGAAAGAGGACACAAACAAGTGAAAATTTAGATAGCAACAGACATGCAGATTGCA
>NW_009924017.1:53145-53839 GCF_000696875.1 Nestor notabilis | reverse complement strand
CCTGCTGAAGTTGCGAAGAATGATAGCTATGACACTATGGCTTTTATAACATCACATTCAAAGACTCATTGAGTAAACTATACTGCATTTGGATTAAATTGTTCGGTATACTTCAATCACTATTGGTTTTCTCCAGATTGATTTTTTTTTTAATTATTATTACTGCAAATTGATCTACACCCCCAGAGCTTACGCTGTGATAGTAGCAATCATGAAAACGCAAGGGCTGTTCATTACAGAAGAACACAAGCAGGACCTAAATTATTTTGCTATATTAGTCATGTATTAATTTCCATTAGTTACTAATTACCAGCAGTATAACATCCTCAGGCTCATGCAAAGAAGACACGGCAGGAAGTTCGTAAATCTCCTATATAACCTGGCATGTGAAAAGAGCCCTTTGCTGTAACGCAGCTCTGATCTAGAGCTGCTGGAAGTACTACAGTCAGCCGCTGCTGCCTCAGAAAATACCAGGACACCAAATTCTGAATGTTTCTATAGATTTCAATAAAACTCCACTAGAAAAAGTGCTCCAATGAACTATATTATCCCTTATCCTTTTAGACCTGAACTTTGCTCTGTTCCAAAATGGTTCCATGTCAGTTTTTAAATGGTGTGTACATGTATTACACATGAATGGGATAAAAGATGCCCACGGTAAAGAAAAATTATATCCCTTTTTTCCAAAATTCCT
>NW_009924017.1:30403-53114 GCF_000696875.1 Nestor notabilis | reverse complement strand
GACCCCCCTTTTCTGGAAATTAAAAAAAAAAAAAAAGGCAGCCAGGAGTGCAATGAATATGATTAGCATATCTCTGAACTAAGTCTAATACATTCTGCATCTCAGTGTGAAGAATTGATAAAATTATCCCCTTGGAGAAGCAGCCTGTAAGGAATGTGATGCAGAACAGAAGTGCAAGCTCCACAGAATAATCAAGTGCTTAAAGCTTGGAAGCAGGTGGTTATGCAGCTATTCTACAAAAAGGATATATGGAGTTTCGAGAGGATCATATTGTAAACAGAAGTAGATGTCAAAGTGCTGTAAGAATGAGGGAAAAAAAACAACAAACAAACTAACAACAAAACAAACAAAAAAAACCCTATAAAATAACTCTTGAAATGCAGACAGAAGTCCTTCTTTGCAACTCAAAGCTGACCAAATCGCTAAGAAAGCACTATGCTTTTCTTTGAGCATCACAGTTCAAGGACTGCAAGGATCAGTGATAGCAGAGAAAAACAAGAGCTCTAGAAAACATAACCTATAAGAAAGACTTAAAGCATGGGGTCAGTTCAGTTTGGAAAGAGGAGACTGAGAAAAAAATAGCAACAACATAAAAAAATATACAAAACAGAAACTGACTGTTTTTCATGCCTGCTAAATCTAAGAGAACAAAGATGCTTAAGCTATACAAATGGATGCTTAAACACTAGGAAAATTCTTCTAGGGTATAGAGATTTAAGAGCTGGAACAGACAGCAAGGAGGAATATCATCATTACGGGTTTCTAAGAACATTGTATCTAAACCTCATCCTGCATGAGAGGGAAAAACAAAATCGTTCGTGGTGTCACATTTAATAAGCACATACCTATTTTGTCTAGCAGATAGCCATCATCCTTCAGATCCAAAGCAACAGAGAAAACCACTCTAGCCTTCTTGTGACACATAAAGGCTTCTGGACTATTTGTAAAGGCTGGTCTGAACCTGTTAATTAACCCACATGTGTGAAATGCTTCAAGTTGCTCTAAAACACGAAAATGGGTTTGCGGCAAGGAGGAAAGCAACTAGGACAAAGACAAATGCAAGTGAGAACAAAAGTAAAGACTAGATCAATTTCTGTCCTCGTGAGTCTTGCTGGAAATCCAGGGTAGTTTTTCTTGGGTTCGCATAGGTGCAACTAGCAGCAAAAATTCATCTCTTTTGTTAAACAGACTAGTTAGGGGTACCATTTGCATCATCAGCATCCAGCTACTCTTGCCTTATCCAAGTCTTTATAGGACAAGGGAAATAGCCTGCACATGAGGTGCCTCAGTGTCACATCTCTCTCCCTGGTGAATATCACAGTGTTTCAGCTACGTAATCCGATTGCTGATCTGAGTGGTAAGAATGTTGTTGGGTAGGGCGAGAATTGGAAATAAGGCATCTTTTTTTAACAAGAGGTTCAAGCCGAATCCAAATTGGATTAGGACTTTCTAAATGCACATTGTTTCTGGGCTAATTGAAGGAAGAGTGGGTCCTCCAAGAAACTTGGGTTTTGTGAGAAGGCAGTGTTCTCCGACTGCTATTTGTATACTTCAGAGTATTTCAGGACAGATAACTTGTGCATTCTTATTTCACCTTCTTTTGTAAGTTTATCATTACATTCTTCATGTTGACATTTCTGTCACCTCAGCCCATTTTCCATCTACTTGTACAGTACCATCCAGACCTCCTTCCACTTCATGCTTTCCCTGTTCCAACTGCCAGACCCTGCACTCCACGTGGATTTTTTCCCTCTTAATTCCTATACAAAGGTCATTGGCTTCAGTGACTATTACCTAAGAGGAATCTAAGGTCCATAACCAAAAGTCATCCAGTCTTGAACCTCTGCAGAGTGCTGGCATATTGTAGATAGCACTAGGAACCCACCTTTATTACCACCAGCTGACAGCAGCAGGTTTGTAACTTATGGGCCACCTCAGGTTTCTTTTCATGTGGGGCTCTGCTGAGATTACTTTCTTTCAGCCTGAGGTTGCTCTTTGCACACCTGACACAGGGATACCCCTCAGCCAGCTGCCAGCATGCCCAGCACACTCACAGCAAAATGCTGTCATCAGATGGGGCTTCGTGTCACATTCCTATTTGTCATTCACTGTCACTAATGAGCTGCACAGAAAAACGCACCTGCTTCTAGTGGAATGAAGAATATGAAGCTATTATTTTACAATATAAGAACACACCTGCACCTATTATTACAGTGTTCAAGCAATTGGTTAGGAAGAAATCAGGAGCAGGCTGTAAAATACGTCATTTTAAGCACTCTCCATATGTTCTGTTGACTAGCAATCACACCTGAATTGAAAATATTTCTGTACCTCAGAAAGCAGCCGTACAGGACTCCACTTAGCATTGTATACTTACCACTGCCCTAACGATGCACTCCTGCCTCTTTGCTAAATACTCACAAAAGGAAATTTGGGTGTCAGCCTAGGATATCTGTCTATGGCACGTATTTTCCACAGACTCCCCATATAGTCACTAAATGCAAAATTCACTTTACCTCACTCCAGCCTGGATGATCAAGGGAATTTAGAGGTTGGATCTGGTTAGAGATTACAACACATGCAGTTGTGTAACCATATATATGTGTCCAATTTCTGAATATACTGCTTGTACTGAGAAAGCTCTAACTTAATATGGCAGGAGTTGAACAAAACTTTCCCTCTCATTGTTCCTTCTGCAGCCAGGTGACATCTAAGGATACAAAAAAGAATGGGAAATCTCAAATACAGAAATTAAATTGAAATTACAATTTTATATATGTTTACAAGTTACTAAAGTCAATACTATGACAGTGTATGCCCAAAGTGAACAAAGATGAGTGTTATTCTTCTATACTGGCACTTCCTAACTTCTTGAGATACTGATTTTGCAATATGAAGCTTTAAATGTGTACGCAAACAGGTAGAGAAAAAAAATTAAGTACATCCAGTTAGTCTTTTAAAATGCCTAGCTACAAATTTCATAACTGTGTGTAGTTTAAAGTATTTTGGTTTAGCATTTGGCAACAGTTCTACATCTCTGGATCAGTGTATTTTCTCCTCACAGCTTTTTCTAAGCTGAGACATTCTCTCTTCCCATGTTCCCACTGATAAGACCAATGCAAGTGTTGAACCCTGCTTTGAACATAGGAAAGGAAGCTACTACTGGAATATGCTTTCTGAGAATACTGCAACTTGTGATCCTCATCTTCTTTGCTCTCAAAGGACCCCAGGTCTGTTGTTCTTGATGTCACATGAATAATCACATTGGGGATGGTCTTTACAGGGCTTCAGAGATGCAGGATTTGTGTCTGCACGTAAGGGTTGAGATGATCTGAAGGAAATATAGGAAGGAGAAATCTGTTTTTGCAGATGGCTATCGTAGTATCCAAAAAGGCTTCTCCTAGTTTGCTATTGCTCTTTCTTGCCTTAATTTGGTTGAACTTTTAAGTATCTGATAGCGTGTCTAGATCCAGGAAAAGGCGTTCTGTTAATGTGCATGTAGAAATTGGGAAGGAATAAGTAAATTGCCACCCCAAACTACAATGCTTGTCATCTTATTGCTTAAATATAACATTAAGCACCTACTGCAAGTGTAAGTTTTCTTATTTCACACAAAATCAAACTTAGAAAGAATTAAAAAAAAAAGAAAAAAAAAAGAATAAAGGAAAAACCCCTCATGTTACTCCTAATTATTCTTTTGGCTAGGGTTACAAGAAGCAATCTCTTCATCCCTGAGGGATGCCACTTCTGCAGCACATTGCAAAAGCAAAATCCCACCCGCACGTAAGAAAACAGAACACAATGTTAGCTAGCATAATTAGCCTTACTCTTCAGTATTTCCACTCTTGGCATTCATACTTCGCAAGTTTTGCCACCATTATTAGAGACATTAGTGGTTGCTAATACACATGGATGCAATTAAAAGAGAGCAAAGAAAGGGTTCACAAACAAGCAGAAGAGCTTTGTATTTGGAGAGGGTATAAAAACTGAATGTTACTTGTTTTTCTATTTAAGCTGTGAAAGGAGGGTATAGACTGATTAGCATGAAGAGTCTCGTAGCAAAGCCTGTAGCATAGATGTAAGAGTGAATTAAATGGAAATTTCTTTTACACTTTGTGCTGTTTCTCTTTTTATAACATTTGTGACTGCTTTTCAAAGTGAGGAATATGTTTTCATTTGGATCTGTATAACAATATTGTTGACACAGAGGGCATAATTCCACACACCATTAAAGTAATCAAAAACTACTGATAGAAATAATTCAGTGCAGGTTTTTTTCTTTTTTTATCTCAGCCCAAGAGACCTGGAAGATTTTCAGCCAAAATTCTACTAAAATAATTTAATTTCCTGATAACCTACTTTTAATCTAAAAACAGCATCTATGTTCCCTCTTTTGGAGAATTTCCATTTGTATATATTTCCGGCAGAACACTGTAAGAGTCCCACTGGGAATTACCACATAATGAATAAATGCCAAAGCTGAGCTGAGAGTTTACCTCCAAAGATGTCTCTTCATACTTTCCAGGGATATTGACATGATTCTGATTTTACTTGGGACTCCCAGAGGAAACCCGGAATAGAATTAATTTAAGACAAGAAATTCTGCCTTGTGTGCTACCCAGGGGCCTCAGGTTTTTTTTCACTAGGCAGTCGTGAATACATACTGAATATGAACAGTTGTCCAAATGGCCTCTGTGAAGAAGAATAGCTGCTATATTGGCCCTCAACTCTGTGTTTTCCCTGCTGAGGATGAAGAGTTCCCCATTTTTCAGTGGGAACCTGGATAGAAATTGGTTTGGAGGACAGCAGAAAAGGATGTAAGCCTGAATTCTCCTCTGCTTGTGATTGCAAACAGTTCAAGTGTATCTTCCCTGAATACAGCTGGATATAGAATGAGTTCATGTAGCAAACACATGAAGTAGACTGAATCATTGAGAGATTCACTGCATGTCAGCTCAGATAGCAAGGTAGGAGCATGGGATGAGTGGTCCAGCTATAGATGTTAATAATTCAACTGCTGAGAATTTTCTCTCCTCTTTAAGAACAGTGGGTGCTCAGGAAGATGAAGTGCTCTTTCCAGAAGCAGTAAATATCCCTTTTTCCAACACAGTTTTTAAAATAAAGTGCTGACAGAGACTCAAAGTTGTTTGAGGGTGCCCTTCATAGACACCTTTTTTGAGATGTAAAATTTGCATATCTGGTTATATGCCCTTAAAAAGGGAATGAATAACCTGATAATGAAATCTAGACATTGTCTACTAATTTTGGAGCTCTATAGGGGCACTTAACTCTAACCACATCAGCAGTCCCATAGAGTTCAAAATGCGTTAGCCCAGTAAGACTCTGTCTTGACGTAATCATACTGAAATATTGTTCTCTATCACAGTTTGAGCAATTGCTGTGAGCTGGTGGATAATTGTACACAATTTCAACAGCACAGGCAAACTGACTCATCTCTTGCAAGGAAACATCAGGAGGGAATATCAAGAAACATTTACTTACCAAACTTCTCAAGATTTCCTTGAAAATATTCAAATCCAAGCACCAGTGGCTTTCATGAAAACAAAAGCTTGATTTTAAACACAGTTGTGTTCACAGGAATAATTTGGTGACTATGAAGGGACCTTATGTCCCTGCCCTAAATTTTGAGATGTTCAACTTCAGTGATCCTATAAGATCTGAGTAAGTAATTTAACCCCATGAGAAGTAAAGAAATGTTTGGGATCTGGGCCTTTTCTCTGCAGGGCTGCCCAAGAAAAATCTTCTGGGGCGCCAGGACTAACAAGTTGATAAGGAGCTAAATACCACATGATTTTGTTTTACTATCAACAGCAAGCTAAGACATTTGTAGTGTAGCATGGTTTGCTTCTATAGCAGCTAGGAATAACCATGAATATATCATGGAGATGCTTAGGAGTGTTCATATATTTGAATTAGAACATGTTTCCTATGCTAATTAAGAAATATTCATCCAAATTATTTGGCCTCTGGCACACATTCCATATTGATCATGTCAGCATTATACATATTTTCCCCCTGAATCTACACAGTATTGACAGACCAGTTTGCAGGCATATGTATTACCTGCCTAGCAGCCCCTAAATGAAAAAGGGCTAATTCTCTAGAGATGTTTTATCTATGGATTTGCATGTCTCCCCATATTAGCTCTTCACCCTCAGTTCATAATATCTAATTACCCTGCTAGCCTATGATCAGTTATTTAAAACCTAACCCTTACTTACTGTATTTTATAGTTTAACATTAATAAATCAGAGGTTAACTGGCTCAACATTACAAAAGAAGTCAGGATTATGTTGAGCTCCTTAATATTAGTAATCGGGCTTTAAAGAAAGAACAGAGAGCAACAAATGCCAGCCACAGCAGGGTACAAAAGAGAAAGCCACTAGTCACAGAGACAAGTGTCTCCTACCTGAACGGCAGGCAGTTCTGAGCAGGTTCTACCATCTGCTGAATGCTTTTCACCTGGAGCTTGATATAGTCAACAGAAGCTTCAAGACTTCAGTGGCTCAAATCAGGGCCAAGGAAGAGATATGAAAAATGCAATGTTTTATCCAATTAAACCTGAATACTCTTAACTCTAAAATAGATACAGTATCATTAAATAACTGGCCTGAATGGGCAGGAATTATACAGGGTTAATTCTTCATTTCTCATCTGTTTTTCCTCCCATTTTGTATGTGTTAAGGATATGGCAGTGATAATGCTGTAAGCTTTTAAGGCTACAAGGGAAGCAATGTGCATACGGAAAGATGACTTTATTTTTATCAGACTAGCTGATATAGTCAGAAAAGCATGAAAGCTTTTGATCATCTGTTACATGCCAATGGGGTAAATGGGATGCTTGCTATGGTGTGAGAGGGGAAGTTAAACTAGACAGCCAGCAGGTTTGATCTTCCAGATAATGTTAATGTAAAATACTAGTCCCACTGGCCCTGGTGCTTAATGAAATGTTCAGAGCTCTTCCTTTCTTTCTTTCTTTCCTTCCTTTCTTTCTTTCCTTTTTTTTTTTTTTTGGTTTTATTTGGGAGGGGTGTGGTGTTTTTTATTTTGGTTGGTTTGTTTGGTCTCTGAGGTTCAGATGTACAGTTAGGTTTCTGAGGAATGGCTGCCGTGGGCGAGCTGAGCCTTTATAACTACCAGCACAAATACAGTGTAATACAAGTTATTTTCATTTCAGTGGATGAAGCTTAAGCCTCATTATCTCACACTTACCAGGACATAGAGTGCTCCAAATACAGTTATTTCTACTATCTACTTTTGTCTTTTCAGATACACAGAGTAACATTTTATGCCTCCTGTTATGAACTTAAGCTTAGACTGGTTTCTAACTGCTTTTTCCCTGGTTTTTAGGAGGGTATTTTTGACAGTTTGAATGAATTTTACACAAAAAAATCACTTTTTTCCATAACTGTAAACTGTATCACCCTTCTCCCAACATAAGTCACAGAACCAATTTCTCACTTTTAAACAAATAAAGGGTTTACTATTACTGAAATAATACTATTACTAAAAACTGGGCCACATTAAAAGAATAATGCCCAGGGAGGTGATTCTCCCCCTCTACTCTGCTCTGATGGGACCCCTCCCCAGAGCACCGCATTCGCCTCTGAGGCCCCCAACATAAGGAGCATGTGGAACTCTTGGAGTGAGTCCAGAGGAGGCCATGAAGATGCTCCGAGGGCTGGAGCACCTCTCCTATGGAGACAGGCTGTGACAGTTGGGCTTGTTCAGTCTAGAGAAGAGAAAGCTCCAGGGAGACCTTAGAGCAGCTGCCAGTACCTCAAGGGGGCCTATAAGACACCTGGAGAGGGGCTTTTTAAAAGGCCATGTAATGACAGAACAAGGGGTAATGGCTGTAAACTGACGGGGGGGAGATTTAGATTAGACATCAGGAAAAAATTCTTCACTATGAGGATGGTGAGGCGCTGGCACAGGCTGCCCCGAGCAGCCGTGGCTGGCCCCCATCCCTGGCAGTGTTCAGTCCCAGGTTGGATAGGGCTTGGAGCAACCTGGTCTAGTGGAAGGTGTCCCTGCCCATGGCAGGGGGGTTGGAACCAGGTGATCTTTAAGGTCCTTTCCAACCCAAACCATTCTGTGATTCAATAAAATCAGGATGTCAGGTCATACTTTTCTTTTCCCTGAGGTCAGCATAACTGGCCTTTTTATAGAAATCATTCTAAACACTCCCAAATGGTGGGACTCGTACAAAGCTTATCTGAAGATTAGGATTTAAGAAGTCAAATGTCTTCTATGACTCGAATTATTAAGCCAATTATTTTAAAAGCCCAAACATTTCTAACACTGTTGTTCTCAGTACTTATTGTTCAACATAGGAACTCACATCTGTATAATAAATGAAATCATTCCCTGTTGAGGTTGATCTATTTTCAGAACTCAGTAGCTTGTAGGACTTTAAAATCACCATGTTCCTTCTAAGCCAAACAATTCCAATTACCCTTATTAGCGCTAGTATAATTGCTTGCAGTATCTTTTTGACACCCACACTGAATACAATGTTTTGGCACTCTATCAATAGCCTTTGACTTGGAGTTTGCTTCTGAAGGCGTGCAAGCTTTTAGGGAAAGGTGAAGCAAATAGAAGAATAATTCTGAATTCCTGGAAGAGCACTGAATCAAACTGAATCGTTTTAAGAAGCTGAGTTCAGTGACACTCAGACTCAATTATCTGTCAAGAGGTGAATCTAAGCCTCCCAAGGTATAGAGCATTCCCACTTCCAAAACAGCAAGACATTATCAGTCGGTATGAAAACTGACAGCAAAAGAAAATAGTTGTTGTGCAGCAGGGAGTAAGATTTAAAGTACTTTGTCCAGCTGAGGACTGAGAACTAACTGGGTCACACCAAGATCAGTGCTTAGTAACAGCAAAGAGCAGAGGTGCAAAGAAATTCACTTGCAAGCAAGCAGCATTTGTCATATGGATATTCCTTCCCCCATGGAGCCTCCATGTTTTCATTTGAAGCTTGCCTTTGTGGGGGGGATTTTGTGCTAGAATTCTCCAGCTTTCCTTCCCTCTGACAGAAAAGCATCAAAACAAAATACCTCCTTCGCAGAGCTGAAGTTGCCCAGCTCTTCAGCAGAGGTAGAACCACTATGGCTTACTTTGAAAATGCCATCAAAAATCCAAGGAAAACTACTCAGTTCATTCTGCATGTTGGCAGGACACCCTCAAGCCTGAAGTCTGCCTTCTTGGCACCTCATCATGAGGAGAAATGGAGACTCTCACCTGACAGATACCAGTCTCTGTGCAGGAGCAGCACTGACCCAAGAGCCTAGGTCACCCTTAGCTCAAAAATAAAAAAACAGGCTATTGGCAAATAACCCTCTGGAAGAACAGTTTAGAAAAAGATTAGCAGGGAACATCCATTCAGACTTCTTTGGAGATGTTTTGGACTTGCACCCATGGCTGCCCCAAAGCTGGGCACCATGGAGAATTGGCCCTTGGGCCATTCCCTAGGGCTTCTCATAGCTCTGGCTCAGCCTCCAAATCCTGCAGGAGATGATGGATGGTACCAGAATCAGGTCGTGGCCCTGCAGACTTCTGTACTAATACCTGTGTACTCCCAAACTGCTCTGCCCCAATTCCACAAATCCTCAGTGGTAATTGCAAGCTACCAGCCCCTTGTGATCTTGTAGGTGGAAATGGCATGAAGTGAGATGTACATTTAATAATAATTGATAATTCCAGGAAAAGATAAGAATTAACCCAAAACCATGAGCCCAGTTTTGATTATTTAGGTGCTTTTTGTCTTCTTATATGAAAGAGAATCCTACCTAAATCACAGCCCCATATGTACAGACATGGTCCATTATATTTCTTGTTCTATGAAGGGAATGTGGTTCTTCTTAAGATGAATGCTATCAGCAGTGGCAAGCAATATCCTTGATGGGAAAATATTGCCTTATTTCTGAGGTAACAAGTCGGCCTTTGACAGAGCAGGACAGTTTTATGTAATCACTAACCAATGTCAACAAGATTTCTACATTAATTATCTTCTTTCCAACTCCAATTTCCAAGAACACCACCAGCAGCAATTCCTTATCAATTTATACACAAGCAATGCTGGAATTTGCTTTACAACAGCAACACATACCTAACTACTTTTAGTGATCACATTATGTAAAACACTGCAGTGACCAGAACTTAAGATTTTGGGGAGCCAAAATTTAAAAGACCATCATATCTCATGTAACTTCACTGAACTCAATTTACTTTTATGAGACTCAGGTTTTTTAAATTATTATTTTTACCTGCTCATTTTATTATTAACTTTTTTGAGTTAGGAAATAATTCACATTGTGAAACTGATGCCATTTTCCTGATGTAAATGCTGGGAATATCACTGGAAATGGCTTCTAGTAGTCTCCTGTAACAAGATTATTGTGTCATCAATGAGTTTGGACAGACTTAGGATGCTGTTTCCAGAGCTGACAAACTGGAGGCAATAGGCAGTTGGGGTATTATCAGACATATCCTAATCCTTGCACAACACCATGCCACATCAGCCCCATGACACAAGTGCTCCATGCTGCTCTGAGGACAGCTGTGCTTCCAGTACTCTCTAATCAAGCTGTTTCATCTATGCTATAGCACTACTTGTTTCAGCTGCTCTAGCTCAAGTACAGAAATACAGTGAAGGAGGCACAGATACAAGTATCCTACTGCTATTATTCATAGTTGCATCCACCAGTAAATAATAGTTAAAAATCCTCAAGTGGATAAAAATATTTGTGTCCCAATACCAGACAAGTAGTGAAAGTATAGGAATACAAAGAGGTTATTATGTCAGAGGGATGAATATGATTTCTGATGTTGTCTAAAGGCTGTAGAGTCTGTGAGCACGTGACTGTCACCATGATTTAGCCCTTCGTTAAGCTTAGAGTTAATGTTAACAAGAGCTGAGGAGCAAGAAGATTAAAATGAGGGATCCCAGGGGAATCCAAGCAATTCCTCCGAAAACCCATTTCACAATACCACTGCAGAGAAAGACAATCTACATTTTACATAGCATGGGCCAGACTCTGAGCTGTCTTTATAACAGTCTCCTCAGATAACGGAGGTGGGACAGCAGGGAAAAGAAGTACTGTGCTAAGTTATTTCTTTCTATCACTACAAATCAAGATACTTACTTATACATTTTTCATTCTTTAATGTTTGTTAACTCAGCATCTCTAAAAAGAAATCAAACCTCATGTCTGAAGAAAGACGAACAAAGAACAACAGCCCAACAAAATCAGTAGCAACTTTTGAAGCTGGATGTCTATATTCACCTCCCAGTATTTTTGGGTCTGGTCCTGGCTATAAAATGGGGAGAAGCAGGAAAAAGCCTTCATCCACACTGGGACAATGCTAAACGCTCCATAGATTGCTAAGGCAAAGTGTGGCTTGAGGATAGTTATGCCTGTAGAGAGGTAGGAGCAGGGTATGGGAGAGGCAGTTTTGCTCTTGTTTTGTTTGCATTGTGGCTTTCTCTGCATGATGGCTGCCCTTAATGTTAATGGTATGAGAAGGAAACAGTGCCTCCTTGAACTGTTACCACACTGCTGCTGCTTATTGGAAATTGTATCTCATTTAAAACTGCTGTTTTCCAGCTCATGCTGAGTTCTTTGTTTGGAGTTGCTCTCTGCTCATGATCAACATCAGTAAACACAAGCATTCTTTTTTTTTGAGTGTGTGACAGTTGGGTGGGATGTGTCTCTCCTCCTCCCTCACCACCAGGCTCTTCACATCAGGCCCTGAACACCTCAAACCAGTGATGCTTTTTGAGAAATGGGGCCTCATGTTTGGAAGTTAATGGAGCCAGGTGTATTACAACAAAGAAAGAAAAGTCATTAGGCCTGATTTATGCCTACCTCTGAAGTCCTACCAGTGACAGCAAAATATTTAGAAAGAAGTGGCATCGTTTAGGTCTCTAATACCTCAAGGAGTCGACAAAACAAGCAAAAGGGGACCTTTTACAAGGGAATGTAGGGACAGGACAAGGAGGAATGGCTTTAAATTGGCAGAGGGGAGATTTAGATCAGACATTAGGAAAAAATTCTTCACCAGATGATCTGTCAAGTCCCTTCCAACGCAAACCATTCTATGATTCTATGATCACTTTTCTTTTTCTAGAAGTAGGTAGAAATCCTATTTCATAAATAAATTAGAAAGATGCTGAAGAAAAGGCATGTATGCACAAAAATGAAAATAGCACTGCATCCACTGGCAGGGAAACTAATAGTTGTTTCCACATGTTATAAAACACTGGGGGCCCTGTGGTGAGCTCCCAGATAGTAGAATATCATTAATAAGGATGAGTTGCAGTAACAAGCAGCACAGAAATGTCCTTTGGATTTGAAAAACTTTGTCTTTTTCTACCTGGATAAAGTTGAACCATTTTTTCTCATTCTCCAAATGAAAATGAATGGAACAGAACAAAAACCGTACAGCTTAAGAGAGGGTACAAATTCCTTATCTAAGGGAAAAATGTAAGTGCATGGGAAATTTACTGTGCAAATTGGAGACAAGAGTCTCTCTGAGGGGACCAATATGAATGTTCATTAAAATGCAAATAGACTTGAGCAGAGAAGTTTTGCAATAATAATTTCCATCAGGTGGGCAGAATAAATATACAAAACCAATGCCTAAAGTACTGCAAAAAGACCAACAAATACAGAAGGATACAGAATATTATTTGTAGGAGCACAAAGAATGGGAAACTGATATCGCAGGGAAAGGGCTGGGAGTAATCCATTTGATCCAGAACAGGATCAAAGTCAGCACAGGTCTCTAGCATTATGTCTTATTAATTAGGGTTACTTGAGCATGAGTGACTGGCAAAAGCAGGTGAAGTAGGATTGAATTATTACATGAAGCACAGTAGAACTATTATCCAGCTGCAGAAGACTGACAAAAAGTTGACAGGTTCAATTCAGTTATGATAGTCATGGACTCAAAAGATGATTGTGACCAAAAACTTTGTTTGCCAGCAAAAAAGAAGTTATATCCTGACCTTTAAAATAAATAAATAAATATCATGAAACACACTAACAAAAAAAAAATAAATAAATCTAAACTTGCCATTCTCTTTGCAGGAGAAGAAAATAGAGTTATAATTTTCATCTCAACATTTCATTGAAATAACTGGGTCAATTAATACTGCTAAGAAATGGAAAAATAAAAGTGCAATAAAAATATTGCCACAGTAGTACAGAAACTTTTTGGAACAGCATCAGAAAACCTATGCATAGAGAATATAACCAGAACATGTATCCTTACATGCCTCTTAGATCTAGAAAAGTTCCTCTTTGATCTAGAGAAAGCTGACTTCATAAAGACAAAAGTATTAGTGAGTGCTTGTTTGAGAACCAGGGTTTGTGCTGATGCCTTTTGAATTCATGACAAGGATACCTGCACCTGTAATTTCAGGAAACATCCTGAGGAAGCTCTGAGCATCCTTCACCTAGTCTCTAGTGGAAGACAAAAAATATTGGGCTTCAGCTTAGTCTAAAGGAGGAAGGAGAAATCTCTCTATGCTTTTTACTTTTATTAAAGCTGGTAAATTTAGAACATGGAATGGCCTTTTTCCTTTTAAACAACTCAGCAGAGGGCTGCTGAAGGTTACTATTTCTGTGCATATGTCATATACCACAATTATCCATGAATACCTACAGAATGCTCTAACAGCTTGAAGTTCTATGAAAAGTTTAACAAGTTTTAAAAAAAGAGAAATAAAGATAACATAGTGTAAACACTAGAGGTGGATTGCTTGTGGGTGTATAATATATATTTAACTCAGTTTGTAGTTTAGTCAAAGATTTTGAAAGTCCTTTCCAAAAACAGGGAAAAGACATATGGCATTTGGGAACCAATCCAATTTCCATTGCACTCCCTGTTATTTTAAAGAAAAGCAAGTGGTTTCTCAGCGGAGGTGTAAAGCAGCAGCATTAAAATTGTATAGACCAGCTCCTACAGGGCAATGAAGATAAATCTATGCAGGGCCAGCTGCTCCACTCAGAAACCCCAGAGTAAATTCACTTCATTACAAGCCGCACCAAAATTTCTCTAAATGCTCGCTAGTTTAGCAAGGAAGAGAGCCCAATACCAAATACCAGAGTTTTATTTTCCTAAGGGGCAGGGAGAATGGCGGAGGGCAGGAAGGAGGAATCAGCATCAACAGGTTTTACAAACCACATGGACTTCAAAACTGTTCTGCAGATTGATAGAGAAACAGATACTTGGTAGAGACACACACTTTACTCCTTAACTCTTTGGACATGCAAGAAACATGCCAAACACCAATGCTTATACCAAATATTAACAGCAATTAGCCATTGAAGCTTCAGAGCTGTAGCGTGGGGAAACTGCAAGAAATCCCTAATGTGTCTATGAGAGTTCTCCCAGGAACCAGCAAAACCAGGAGGTGCTGTTGTACTTCCGTCTGTCTTCAGAGTCGTTACAGGTGAGGGGAACATCTGGGAATAAACTAGGTGACAAAGAGCAACTCTGCATGCTGCTTCCACAATAGCACCAATGTACTGAGAATCCCATTGGAGGACAGTGGTGGAGGGAGCCTTTTTTAGTGATGAGAAGTGCTGACTGAGTGTACCCTATCCACACACCCTTGGCTCATCAGAGTTGCTGAATCACATTTTAAACAAAACAAAAGGACAGAAGGATGTCCATCTGCTGAGAGGACCTGAGACAGCCTTATTGTGTAAAGTACAGTTCCAAAGAGATAATCATTTGAAGCTTAAATGCTGCAGGAACTGTGACCTCTTAGCTTTCATGCATGAGCAGCACAGTAATTACCAGCCTTCACCTGCACCTACTGAACTTTTGCAGTCTTTTTCTGCAACTCTAAATCAAATGTTTGCCCTCCAGAGCCCCTCAGAATCAAAAACAAGCGATGAAGCCAGGCCATCGTGTTTTGCTGAGGTTGTACAACTGACAGCTTGCAGCCTTCCCAAGAACAGAGACACAAAACTTTAAAGTGCCTTGCAAGTTCAATGTAGTTACTTATGTACTTTGATCTTGCTGCTCCGTGTTTCCAGGTGAGTGTGTGGCATGTACAGCAGGAAAGGGGGAGATACTGCCTCTAAACACACCAGGAACAATGAAATGACATGAGGCAGTGCTAAATCTTTCCCCCTGAATAACTGATGCAATCGCTTAGTGCTTGCACACGTCTTACCCCACAGACCAGGTCTTGATGCTCTATCGGGTTTTATATGACTCCTGGTGCCATTTTGCAGTCTCAGAGATAACAGCAGGTGAGATTCTACACAAAGGCTGCTTTTCAGTTAAAAAGGGGAAAGATTAGGGGTAAAGCAGATTGGCAGGGGTCCTTAAAGTCATTCTCCCTGGGCCCAGCAGTGGCTAGATAGGGATAAGGAAACAATGTCTTCTGTTACTGTTTAACCAACACAAAGCTGGAATAAAGTCATTAATGAACTACAGGAATCACAGAGGGGCTGGTGGATAAAATTATATGGCATGCCCTTTTCCTTTTCCATTATTTCCTGACTTAAATCCCAACCAAAAGTTTGCTAGCTCAGGTCTCAGGCTCCCCTGGTCCATTTCTACATTCTCGGTACATACAGGGCTGTAGGGTGGGACAGCTGTCAACCATGTGAAAGGGAAGAATGGATCCTCAAACAGTCCCTTGCTGCAGTTTATGACTTACCTTCTGGCCACAGGGAGACCAAGCACATCTTTCAGTAGGAATGCACTTTTCTTAATTGCCGAAGACTGGCTTTGGGTTGAGAGTAGCGAAAAGAAGGGAACAAGCAAGTCAGTGTAAGAGAAAGTGAAATAAATGTAGGACAGGCAGATTCAGTCTACCAGAGCTACAGGTTTTTTTAGGTAAAAACTTAACCTCCTAAGCATGAATTTTAGTATACGAAATTCATCTAGCTTACAGAAGGCCTGCATGCCTGGACAACACGAAGAGAAGAAAATAAGAAAGCCTTGTTGCAAAGGCTTTCTTATTAAGAAAGCAGTTGCAAACACGAAATCACCCAGAAATGTGGCCCCTAAGAGAAAATAGATCTGGTGCTCCACCGTGATTCAATATGGCTGATGGATGCGGCAAGACTCCCAAAATAAAAGTAAGAAAATTTCTAGGAGGAGTATAAACGTCTCAAAACCTTTTAAAATTTAAATCTCTCCGTCAGTTGAACAACCTGACCATATAGGTACTTTCACTGCTTTTGGGAGGAATATGTAACCAGCACAGAGGTTATAACCAATGTTTTCTCCTTTATAATTTATCCCATGTCTTTCCTGGGGAAAAGAACAGTTCAAACTGGCTCTTGTTCCTCTAGCAAATGAAATACGGGACAAATTTGCTGCATTTTTATATTTGAAGATGTTAGCCTTTTAAATTAGAGGAAGGAGTACTTGAAAGGGCACACTCTGAAGTACTTTTCCTATAGTTCAACTTTATGTTTTCCTTTTCTCTTCATAGTTTGCAACATCCTTTTAGGAGCTTAGAAATAAACGTTGCTTCATTTTCTTACCATACATGTCTTTTTGCATTTGTCAAACACAAATTCCCTGCACCCCTTGTGATACTAATTAAGCTTTAAATTAACATGCAAGTAAACAGCTAGAACCTCATTTGTGCATCTGCATCATCAGAGATGACAGGAAAAGAAATGTTATGTCAAGTCCCTAATCCTCACAGCATGTCTCCCAGAGCACAAGGATAGTAAAACCAGGGAGCCTTGCTATTCCACACAGGTAAGTATAAACAACGCTAGATTTTCAAGGCAACCTTCACTGATTCTCAGATAAAGGGAAGGGAGAAAGACTTGGATCAGAAAAGTCCACAAAAAGCTACCAAAATTTCCATCTAGCATTTGTTTCTCCCAAAAATTCACTCCTCTCTGATTGATGTATAAAGAGAAAAATATTTACTACAAGCCAATGGGTACAGCAGTTGACAGGCAACCACCCAGAGAAGGTACAGCCTGAAGTATAGGAAAGGGAAGAGGTTTTAATGGTGTCAGAAAAGCAGGCCATCACACCCATGTGTGTAGCACAGCTAATGAGCTGCTCTCATATAAGGAACTGAGACTATTTCATGTCCATACAATGGGTTTAAGGCACTGAACTTTCCCCTGCTCCATATGTCATTTTTCTACATGTCAAAAGGTGAGAACTGAGTGCATTCTAGAATAACAAAGTTTGCTTCCACTTTCCACAGGTTTTAAAAATTGGGCAAAGCCCCAAACAGGAAATCAAGCCCAGTGCCATACTGCTTACTTACTTGTAATTTTCCTTTTAAATATGTAAACATATAAAACTGCAAGTTCTATTCTGACTGATTTGTATTAGGCATATAGAGAAGCCCCACTGGCAACAAACTCGGGAACCTTTTGAAACCCTTGAAAACATATTGTTGGAGAGCAGAGAAAATTCCTTTTAATCAGTAAAGGAAGGGTCCATTCCACCCCAAATTAACTGTTTTGAAGTGACAAGGTCAAGGTGATGTCTAAACTTCCTCTACTTACATGGAGGACACATGTGGACATGCTGCTCTCCACCAGCAAGACACCTATTTTTAGGCAGGTGAGGCTCATGGGGGATATCCCCGGGCTTGTGTCACTACTGATGCCTGAAATACAAAGCACTCAGACAGAAACCCAACCTTGAGGTCTCCTTTCTCCCCTTGATAATTACTTCCTCTCACTAAGTCTAAGACTAGCAGTGACAACAGCTGTGATTACATGCATAAAGGAAACATACTAATACAACTGAAATGCTAATGGCTCCAGACAACTTGCAAGAAAGTATTTTCTGCCAGTGAACACTGAAAAAACACAGAGCAACTCTTTTCTGTCTCAGCCTCCTCACAGGAGAGCTGTTTCAGCCCTTAGACTCTGTTGTCCTCCACAGTGCACTAAATGAAGCTCCCACACACAAAAGGCACACTACCCACAATGGGTAATGGTTAGGGAATTAAGGCTGTGACATAATCCCTCTGATTAAAAGTCTACTTTAATACTCAAATATTTGGGACCAATTCCATTGACATTACAGTTACTACGTTCCTCCACTGACATATTCTGATTTCACTGGAACTCATTCACCAAGCAGAGCACTGGGACAGAGGCTCACAATAGTGGCATTTCTGGAAGAAATATTCTTTTACTAACAAAGTGATAGAGATATGACCTGTAGTAAGTAGCTTTTGTATTTTGAATCTTTCAATAAAGTTATGGCAGCTAACTGGAGAGGGAGAAGCATGAAAAGGCCAAATATTTTAAATGAAAATGTTTTTCCCATTTTGAATTAAACCTTTGATTGTTTTCCCTAAGCTTTGACATTCATGGGTTCAGCTTTCTCCCAAAGCAAATTTCACAGCAGATTCTTCTCCCTCTCCCTGCAGCAACATCATACGAGAACAATTATAACATCAGCTTGTATCTCCTGTATCACCTGGCCACGTAATTTCTTGCCTTTATTGAAGATACTCCTGCAATCAAGCTGAATAATTAGTGTTTGTCTAAAGCATATCCCTTCAGTATTCCATGTTATTTCTTAACTAAATACAGGCTACGCAGAAAAGCTCTAAATGCTGTTCTTTATATATCAACCCACCAAACCACTTTAGGCTTGTATCTCCAGCCAATTTATGCCTGTTTTCTGACATGGAGCCATTTTCTTCAGCTCAGAAGGTGGCTTAATGCCTGTCTAGCTACCTAAGTGGCAATTAGAAAGTATGATTTCCACAATTCCACATGTCTGGGAAATTAGCTGTTTGTAATATCTCCTCTGTACAGAGCTGATCAGAAAGAAAATTTGGCAAGGGTTCTGCAGTTTCCTGCAACTCACACCGGAGGCTGGGGGTGGAAAATAGAGTTACTAGTGGAGCTGGATGCCTGAAGAGATAAATTCATCTCTCATTCTAACAGATTCAGACTGACAAGGACAGGAAAGTACTATTATCAGCTAGGCAAGACTGGGATTTGAACCTGCTTCTGCCAAAGTGCAAGCTGACATCCCTCACCTAGACTTCAGAGGTAACACATACACATGCAGACTGCTGCATCTCCATTTCTATATGAAGTGCAGAACTTACCTTAACAAGTGGCTCAAATACCACCACTTTCATTTCTCCTCTTGGAAACTGAATGCCACTGAAGTACTTAAAATTTCTATACCAAGTAGTAGATTTTCTAAGGATTACAGTCATCGTGAAGCAAGGGATGAAAGCAACAACAAATGCAAGCATCTCTATCATCATTTAATTACATACCTCAGTGTCAAACAGCCACTGTGTGACAGTATTCAGTCTGTACTTCAAAGTCCATAACAGAGTGCAGCCAGGTTTGATAGCAAAGATGCTGCTTCTTAAGCAGCCCAGGGGAAGAGGTGGTGCAGGAGCAACAGCAGCATCTGACAGCCTGGCACAGACAGCATCTCCAAGAAGGTGACACTATGGGAGAGCAAAGCCCGATGTAAAAGACTGAAAACGGAAAAGGACTCAAAATGGGTTTCTGGAGGAAGACTCAACCTTGTAACCTACTGAAAGCCACAGAAAGTCAAATTTGCCAATTCTGAGAACCAAGGTGAGCTGAGCATTTCTTAAAATAGAATGAGATATTTAAGGCAGAATGAAGCAGGACAAGTCCAAAGGAGGACCATGAAGGTGCTCCTCTTCTGTGGAGACAGGCTTCTATGGGGTTGTTCAGCCTGGAGAACAGAAGGCTCCGGGAACACCCCATTTTGGGTGTTCAGTACTTAAAGGGGTCTTATAAGAAAGACAGGGACAAATGTTTTAGCAGGGCCCACTACAATAGGACACGGGTAACAGTTTTAAACTAAAGGAGGACAGATTTAGACTAGATATAAGGATGAATTTTTTTACAATGAGGGCAGTGAAACACTGGCACAGGTTGCCCAGAAGGGTTGTAGGTACCTGATCACTGGAAACATTCAAGGCCAGGCTGGATGTGGTTCTGGGCAACCCGATGTGGTTAAAGATGTCCCTGCTCATTGCAGGGGGTTGGACTAGATGACCTTTAAAATTGCTTTCCATTTTCATGAAGTATTCTGTGAATTTCAAGCTATAAATAAGGAGCATGTTTTGCATGGAGAGTATAAAATAATCATAAGCATGGTAAAATGCTGGACTCTCCATCTCAAGAGACAGCTGAACAATGATAGAATAACATGCTGAAAGCTATGCAAAAAACTTGGCCCAAAGCATGAAGGTTGTACTAGAATTTCTGAGCAAGCCCATTTGCTCCACAGGAGGATTCAGCAGGCAGTGTGCTGAGATGATAACCCTTGTCCCATCTTCCGCATCCAGTGGAAATACGGGAAGGGGGAGGTCACACAATCCCTCACTTGTGAGCACCGTGAGTCCCTCACACACACTCTCTTGTTTAACCAATCAAGCAGGCACCTAAGCAGCACTATCTAGAAACGAGATACAGCAAAACACACAGGCCTCCAACCCTACTGAAAAGGAAATCATGCTGCTCCTCTAATGGTCTGCAGCAGGGAATTGTCATTCTGCCATATTTGCCTGGTAAATTACTTGCCTTGCAAGTATGCAAAAGAAGTAAGTATTGACCTCAGGATTCATTACAAAATATTATCACAGACTGGGATGCTGCAGTACAATTAAACACAGGAGACTGCTAATATTTCTGCATACTCATAGTCCAGAAGACAACTATCCCCCCCACCAAGCATCACAAAAAATATCTATTAAAATTTAACATTTATAGTGAACTTTATTTTTAGGTAGAACCTAAGTCTAATGCTTTTATTACCTTTTTAATCCAGTAGAAGCAGTCTTTACAATTCAATTAATATACAACTACAGGGCTCACAACTGCACATTACAGCCTTGCAGGAAGAGAACCTGACACAAAATGCAGCAGAAACAAAAGGAACACTAATCAAGCTCATTACATTGTCCATACTGTGAAGTCTACGTATGGAGAAAAGTAGCATACCTGTGAGATATAAATGCAGGATAAAATCCCCACTACTTCAGTAATTTAAGGAGTCAGTAAGCCAGGACCTTGAAACCATGGAAATGTTTTGTGCAGTAGAGGAAATACTGGACAGTTCCAGGGCCAGACCCGATAACCACATTCCATACATGCTTTACTGTGACTCCCTATGTAGCTTTAAAGGCAGACCCAGCGTCCGCCCCTGTCCAGGACAGCTTTTCCTGCCCTGTCCCAACACATCATCCATTATGCAAATTCAGAGGCAGAGCTGCGTACGCATCTCTAATATATGCATGAAGATGCTTTGTTCCCACTTTATGGAAACAATATGAGATTACAATAATACTAATATTATTTTAGGAATTTTTTTTTTATTTGAACAAAATTACTCTGAACTTGACATGGGTTGTCACTGTCATCCGCCAGGTAATTCATACATTTTTCCAAATCACTGTGTTACAGAGCAAGAGGTTTAGGATGGACTTGGACCATAAAAGGCTTGAGGCAACAAGACTATTAAAGCCTCATCCAATAATGTCTTTATGTGACTTAGCTGGTGGGAAGCTGGTGGTAGTAGACCTACATGTGTGCACATGCGCTTTATAGAAGGGAATTTTGCCACATGCCTTGCTCTGGCAGTCTGGGGAGTGTCAGCAAAATGCCCCCTCAAGTCTGATGCATAGGCACACAAACGCACAAGAACTCTGCAATAAATGTAAATATGAGAGAGAAAACCCCTCCAAAGAACAACATAACAATCTTATGTAAAGTATTTGTCACTTCTGGAACTTGCTGTGTCACAGAGAAAAGTGGTGATTTGAGCTCATCAAGATAGGGGCTGGAGCAGGAAGTTACAAGGTGCTTTACAGGCCATTATCTTTAATTTCCATGTGTAACACTTCTCATCTTGCTAGTATTAACTGGGTAAAGAATAACATGTATTGTTATCATAAACATCTATAGCTTGGAGCCTCTATAGAGACTGAACAGTAAAGAAGGATTTTGGCAAGGTTTAAAAATTTCTGGTGGGAACTGAACCAACTGTGTCCAAAGGAAGATCTGCCTCAACCTTGTTTCTGCTCAAGCTTTGTAAACAAGTTCCCGATACAACCTCACAGAACAGCTTTATAATGAAATAACTCTACAATTAGCTAACATCAACTTTTAATAACATCTACACTGTCATAAGTGAAGCAACATCTGGGTTGCTGGTATTGCCAGAATTGCTCTAAAGCAGGAGAGGTTTTTTTGAGGTACAAGGCCTATAGCAGAGATCTTCATCATGAACTGTTGCTACAATTTCACCCAGCTGCTAGGTAGGCTGTGATTTGTGACCAACAGCTGTGCTGACAAAAGCTTTGCAGTGTGTTCGCGTTGCACACGTAATTTTGCCACTCTGCTGCTCAAGGGAAAGGAATAAGCTGTGACAGCAGAAACTTCTCTTCCCTAATATCAGTTGCCTGCATTTTACCTGTCGAATACTTACCGATACACTACCTTGGCTAACAACCACAACCCTTCAGGTTTTACTCTTCTTGAAAGTCCACAAGTTGTTGGTTTCGGATTGTCAATGTAACATCAAAAGTAGGTTTGGTCTCTTCTGTTGCTTGTCACTTTTGACAGCATTACTCATATTTTCTTTTCTAAAGTTTGCTCTAGTTCTATGGTTTTATACAGAGCCAGAGAAAACAAATTACGGGAGAACTGGGTGGGGG
>NW_009924017.1:4988-30387 GCF_000696875.1 Nestor notabilis | reverse complement strand
GCATTCCCACCTGAATAGTTACAGCATCCAGGCTCCCTTCTACATGTAGGAAGGCAGTGATGCTGATAAGCTTTCACACAACTACTCTGCCTGACTGCTATTAACCCATTTTAACCCCACGCTTAATCCTCCCCTTCTCCTACATTCCCCTTCAACATTGTTGTTTCATTTATTTTCATTAAAAACATAGAAATACCACCTGAAAAAAATTACCCATACAAAAGAAAAGCCAGACAATGTCCTGCTGCTCACACTTTGCTGTGTTAATTCCCTGAGCTATATTGCTGGTATAATCAGATTAAAATGTTCAAAAATGGATCATACTAAGACCAGGAATGATGAATGGTAGATCAAGCTTTCATTATCATCACAAAAACAGATAAATAGAAGTGAAAATGGCAAATAAATTGAATTTAGTATAAGCAGTAAAAACTCTTCCAAAGGATTAGCTGAACACTATTAATGATGCCAGCGAAAGCACTTGATTGTGAATGCTGGGTAATACTTCTATAATTACATTCTTCTTGCTACTTTTTAATTATTATTTATTTTTACCAAAAAAAAATCCTGAAGACTGGATTAAAGACTAAGACTCCCATTCATTCAGATGGAAGAGCTTCCTTCAACAGTACAGTGTATGAAACCAAACCTTGGGAAAGCAGATCTACAGACCACAAGCAAATTATATATTTCAGGGAACTGAATTTAAATCAGTGCCATGTTTCATAGCTGGGCCTTGGCATTGAAGCTTTAGGACATACAAAATGGAAACAGGAAAGAAATAAGACATCACTATTTTGTGTTACTGACACTACAGGTTGGAATATTAACAGGTGAAAATGAAGTAGAAAAATTAGAAGCTGAAGTCTGAGAATGGGGGGGGGGGGAAGAGTGGTTCAGTGAAAAGTTGACAAAAGGAATGATTTTTTTTTTTAAGTCCATCTACACTAAGATTTCTGGCAGATTTTGAAATGCAGCTTTCCTCTTCCTCTAAGTCACAGAACGCTGCAGAATAAATCTATGTGACAAAAAGAAAAAAAACCCGTCTTCTGTCTGGTCAAGCTCAGCGAGACAATAATAATTCAACAAAGAAATAACAGCGCTTCAGCAACCAACAGTAATTTTGTATTGATTTGAAGCTATGTTTAAAACATGTAATTATCTTCAGATTCATCCCTTTCAATCACAGATTATATGTAGACAAACACTAGAAAATGTACTCCAGCCAGGCCTTGCCCTGGCTGGGAAGGGTGCTGGGATCCAGGGAAGCAGCTTTCTGCCATCTCCCATTGAAATCTCCCTTTTGCAGATCATTTGGCACAGCTGAGCAGCAAGTTCAGCTCAGTTTGTTCGCATGTGCTTTGAACTGTTTAACATCTTCAATAAACCCTATGCCTAGGAGCTCATCATTTTATGTACTGAGAGCTCCATTAGCAAAGGCTGTTAAGTGACACTTTACATTATCCAGTTGCTTGCAGGTGCAGTTTTTGCCAGAGGTTTCTTATTTGGAGAAGAGTGCACTAAGAGGCATTAATTACATTTCTCTCTTGTTTTTATATACACTGATTTATTTCCATTAGCTTCTTAAACTCAGAGGCAAATCTTGTATTCTTGCACACATAGATTCATCTGCTACACTTATGCATACCAGGCCAAAATATTACTAAAATTATTTGCCCGGTTTTGATGTCTGCTCCTAAATAAAGCAAGCTCCTGATTTTACGAGTAGTAGCAATGGCATCAAGATTATTCTCATGCCTGGGTAGCAAACATGGTTCATCATGCTGGACCGTAAATCCCTGTGAAAGCTGGATTTCGGTTACCTCTTGAAAGCCTTTCTTAGCTACATGCGATGGTGATGTAACAAGACAAGATATCCCAAGGTATCCTAAACACAACCTCCTCCTTCTGCTGGAGGTCACTCACTCTCTCCAAGCTCATTTTCAAGGAGACATGTTTTGACGTATATGGCAGTAAGATACTTTTTGTTTGCATGAAGACAGACTACAAACTACTGCAGTTTTGTGTTTGTTTTGATACAAAGCATGCAAATAACATACTGTTTAGCAAAGAATGACATGCAGGTTATTTAATCTCTCCAACACTTTCCACATTTCTCATGGAATTCATCTACTATTCATTTATCCAGAGTCTAGAATCAGGAATTCATTTGGAAGAAGAGAGGCTGTCCAGATATTATATTTTTGTTAAAATATGATTTGAAATGATAAATTATTGTGATTTTTTTATGGTTTTATACTTCATTATTACCCCATTTTATTCAGCAATTAGAAGACAAGGGACTTTAGCAGACCTATAGGCTATGTCCCAGCTGAGAATTTGCCATGCCTTAATCATCCCAAGCCATGCTGAGTGCTTCTCTGAGACCTCCAGTGATGGATTGTACATGACCCACACAGCTCTAAATCATTCCAAGAAGACTTTTTTCTACCCTGAATGTAATTCTAACCTGAATCTTCCTTTCTGTTCAGCGTTTTCTTTAAACGTGTTACCAATATGCACATATAACACTGCAGTTGAGAGATAACCATTGCTAAGATGTGCATGGACATTAAGTTTCTTGCAAATAAGCTTTCGTATATGGATCTCTAAGGCCAACATAGGAGTTTACAAAGGCATAGCACAGTATACCAGGGGATACAAAGATGTCACAAAAAGACAACACATAAAATTAGACATTCCTACTTTTTCTGAGACGTTAATATCTGCAAAAAATTTTTCCTCTAGGATTTCACAAATTAGTTTCTCTAAACATTGCAACTTAGAAAAAAAATTCCAATATTTTTTATTTTTCTGCTGTGAACTTGCAAACAGTTTCTTTACTAGCTTAGTTTGTAAATGTTGAAGAAAACATCTTCTTAAGGAAATCTGTCCAGAGGCCCCATCATCTGGTAAAGTCTGTATCCACCACATAATTCCATGTAGGACAAGCACTTCTGCTTCAGTGACAAAACAGACATGCTGTTTCTCTATTCCCACTCCTTCTAACTCTGCTAGAATTATGAAACAGCCCAGGTTCTCTGCTGGTATCTGGGCTGTCTTTTTCATTTAGGACTACTCTGGAGACTGTTAATGCACTATGTTTTGCTACCATAATTAGGTTAGTCAGGAGCATGAAATGAAGTCATACTTCTAGCTGACCAAATTAAGCTTGGCAATAAAATCAGCCCTGTAACTATGTTGACATAGTGCTGAAACTCCTAACTGGGAGATCTGGCAATTCTGTGCTGCCATGTTATTCCTACATCTTGCTAATCGGTGGTTTCTAAAGCTTGAATTTAAATCTCCAGCATTGCTAGCTGCAAAATGGATGCTAAGAACTCCTGATTTAGCCTTTTAAGCCTTTCAGTGATTGTTTAACTGTTCATGGCCAATCACCTGTTTCTCTGGTAGATTATGATGCATAAGAAATGCAATTAGGTGCAATTTGTAGTGCAGTTTTACAAAGCCACCTTTGTGATGAGAGAAACACAGGAATGCAATCGGGGAAGAATAGGAAATAAAGCAAGAGCAATCAAAAGGGTAAGTCAGACCACAAAGAAAGTAAGTGGCAATATAATATATTTGACAAGCAGAAATATCAAAGCTATGCACAGGTGCAGCTGTGCAAGGCACAGGAAGCTATGTTTGATTTTGAATCATTTATAAGAAGCCATTCAATTGCTTGTCACCATATTAGCATATCTAAATAGTTTAATTTGGTTTCATCACTGTGATTAAAATTGCTGACAAGGATGGAAAATAATGATGAACAGAATCGAACACAGCAAATAGTAGGACTGTCAATAGGCTTACAGAGGCATTAGGAACAGCAGCAAACCTAATACAACAGTGAAACCAGATCACCAGGGAAAAACTCAGGAGGCAAAATTACAAGAAGTGATTGTGTTTTGAAACCTTCTTTCCTTTTCCACTTTTAGTTCACTCTTTGAATAAGATCATAGCTGAAGCTGGTGTCTAAGCAGGTGGTAGATACATGCATTGTTCAAAAAGACATGCCTTAAGAGATATTACTTCTCAAGCAATTCCCTCAGAGGTAGCAACTCTGATATGTCCTGTACTGTCTGAGATCTGTTGATGGGCAGAGTTACCTGGCACGTCACTGGTTCTGCCAAAAATAATTGAAGAGACTGACGAGTGCTCAGAAACAGCAGGAGCTTGAAAACTCATGAGATCATTCTGAAAGTATCTTTTGCTTTAAGAATTGAGATTTGTAATGTTTTCTGATCTTAACTTGGAAACCAGGGGAGATTTTTAATTGATAACTGAGAAACACTGCAAGTAAAGGCTTTAAGGAAAAGCACTGATGGCTCTTGAAGAAATTGAAAGACCTGGCAAGTATCTCTTTTCTGCATGCCCCAAAGTAACGCAAGCAAAGACTAATTTCAATCCTTAAGCAGAACAGTAGCTTCAAACTCACATTAAGAAACAACCAATGTGATGTTGAAGAGTATTCATAATGTAGAAGTTGTTCCTCTGAATTCCCCAGTGTCTGCAAAAGTCTATTTTGAGCCACTGGGTTTCTGAAATCCCTCCTCATCAGAGCTTGGAGCCAGAGCAGCAGCTGTTTCTGGAATGCAAGAATCACAGACACCTGCAGTTCTGCTTTCCTGAAGGACTCCCTTCCCTCCAGGCAACACTGCCTTGGGCACTGGACACTCACAACAAGACATCTGTCCCAGAGTGTCCTCCACATACACATGTCCATTTCTTATCATTTAAGCACCCCAGAACACTGCAGCATCCCCATTCTGAAAACAAAAAACCTGCATCTTTAAGCCTCAAAACAATAGTAAAATCCTTCCCTCTTCTAATATTATAGAAATATACAGTGTATTGTGACGTATATTGGAATTAAGCTCATGTACCGCATTTTAGGCTATCATGCATGAGACCATTCTTCTCCTGTATAAGGTCTACAAGTCTTCAGAAGCTTGACAAAATCAACATCTCTCTGTTCTTACCAAGATGGATTATGGGGCAACGACCCCAAGTTTAGATGCTGCCCCAGGGTTAATTTGTTCACTCCCAGGGGCAACGATTAGGAGTTGGGATTGTGTGGACTAGACCCCTCATCTGTCTCTGTCCTCCCCTGTAGGTTGTGGCTTTTTTTGTCTTTATAGAAGTAGCTAAGCTGCAGGAAAGCATGCTGAAGCTCAGTGGGAGGGTAAAACAAAACAGAGAAACCAACTGATGTGCAATCAGAGATAGAAAAAAAACATACAAAAGAGATCCCCCTTACTCTTGCAGCTCTATCTCTCTTTGTATCTTTTTCACCTAAGATTTGTCCATTGAAAATGACAGAAGGCAATATGTCACCGAGAACAGAGATGACAGCTGAAAACGGTGGGTGTTTTCACTAGAAATTGCCAACACAAATTTTGATGTCTTTCTCCCATGGAGGCCTTTGGGGGAAAAAAATGATGCCTTGGAGGTTTTTTGAAAAGCTGGAATATTGCAATAAAATATAATGCAGTACAAAGCTATATAAAATTTATTGGGCACCTTTTATGAGAACTTCCCAAGGGGCTTCATATAATAGCTATAAAACAGTAAAACACATCATGGCACAGATTTAATTTTGAAAATGGCAGAGTGTATATTAACGATTTATCATCATTACTCTTTGTTGGAGGTCTAAGAACACTAATAAAATGGTTCTATCTAAAGTTGTTTTAGGTGACAGGCGTTTATTGTCTAAACATGGTTCATATTTTAAAAAGTTTAACTAGTTGATTAAAACAATACCAAAACAAAACCAAATATGAAGTGCTTCAGCCAGGAAGAGTTTCTGAATTACTAGGTATTTTAATTTGTTCACCATTCCCTCAGGTTACCCAGGGCCTTCCCTCCCAAACTTACAAAGGGACAACTGAGATGAAAGCAGCTCAGAAGAACATTTTGCTCATTGAAATATACATCCCTGTACCATCTAATTTGTCAAAATGTCTCTCTTGGGGAGATTATGTAAAGAAGGAGGAGGATCCTGGCAAAGAACAGCAAGTGGGAAAAACAGAGGAACATATATGATCAACAGCATTAGAAATGCCATGGCTCCCTTTCACACCCCTCCTCTGACATTGCTATAACTTACTCCTATGCCCTCATCACCACCTGGACCACCTTATATATTAAAAGTTGGCTCTAGCTGCAAAGTGCAGATCTTTCCTTGCACTCCATGGGTTAATAGCTATGGACGCTGTTTTCTATTGAATCAAAGTTTACGTCCTCTTAAATGAGAAGTAGCACCAGAACTCTAGCAACAAGTTTAAACTGCAAATCTGCAAATGAGTAGTTTGAAGACAGATAAGCCAAGCATGATGCGACACACAATTAATAGGCTGAATATGTTATGAACTGACCTCGGGGAATAAAAAGTGAAAGAATTGTGTCTAGTTTTCAGCACTTTGATATGGAAAGAGGTCAAAGATGGAAAAATAAAAAAATCAAAGTCAAAGACCAAAGTGGGAACATCAAGTCAGATGAGACAGTAACAATTAAATTCATTAGCGATTGCGAAAGCTCAGCAACTGTATTTATCTGCTTCTATACACTTAACACTAAAGTTACCAACATCCAAGGAACCTATAAGCATACAGGGGCTTGAAATACCAAAAAAGCATCCTGGACAGTCTGCTGGGCTACTTCTTTTGGCAATCTGCCTGTGAGAGTTTAGGTTGAAGAAATTAAGGTTTAGTTTTGTTCTAAACCCCAAGGTCCTTCATCCCACACTGGAAATGAACTGGAGGACTATCACAAGAAAATGTCCAGGAAACACAAGCTCTAACCTTGAGGCAGCTGTCCAGGGACAAGGAAAGTCATTTGCCATGGACAAAGACCACATTTACTTGCGATGCATCCAGAGGATCCACAGAAAACTCCAATCCCACATTCTTGAATTTGACCTGATATTAGAGTATCCCAGAGTATGTGGGAAGACTGGCCTGAAAAGATGCCCTCAGCAGAGCATCTGCCTAAACTGATGCAACTTTACCTGACAGGGATGAGAGTGACAACATTCCCACCAGAACAACCCCAGTAACACAGACTGCTGTGTATGAGAACAAATGTATCACAACAGCCAAGCATACCTATCGGTCTTCAGAAGACCTATAGCCCTAACCCTGGCACATGGGAGGCAAAACCACTTGCAGGATGTTATTTACGCCTTAGGGTGGCGGTTCACAATGATCTTCTGAGCCTGTTCATGGACTTCTGGCCACCTCTGCGCTGCCTCAGAAAGGGGACATACAGGCATACGCTTACACCCGCTGTCCACAGCCTCCATACAGTAGAAACACACTTGTTCTTTTGCCTGGAAACCACTATAACAGTGAAGTGACCATGTGGATTCCTCACCTGTCCCTCCAAATTCTCTTTAGAAGAAAGCACGAGATGAAGCCTAGTCTGGTGCAAAGGCAGATCAGTAGTAGTTCTACAGTAAGGTAGACAAAGAATCCAGGAGGCATTCCCTGAACCATCTTAGTATCTGTCCTTATCTCTGGGTGAAGCTGAAGAACATCAAGTCCTTCATATTAGTTGAATGAAAAAGCTTCTGATGGCAAAATTTTGTGTGTATTTGCTAACAGGGAGGTGAGTTCAAGCTCCACTGTCACCAAACTCCCTGTGGATGCCACATGGGCTGAGTGCTCTGTGTTGACAAAGGACATACACTGGTCAGAAGCAAACCTAGCCTGCAATAGCACTTGTCAGTCATGATATCACCCACCAGGCTTAATAGCTCTGACTTATCTAAAAAGCTGTAAATGAACAAAATCTGTATGTTTTAAAAAATGGGTAATCAGAGCCCTGCAGTACTGAAATGATTAAGCTCAAAGATACAGCATAGGAGAAAGCTCCTTATATTGCTTAATCCTCAGCTCTCAAGCAAGCCAAGCGTAAAATCCTTTAATCAAATCTAATAACCTAGGATAATCTTCAAAATAATGACTCCAAGGAATAAAACATTCCTGCATTCATTAAATCCTGAGTTTTTAAAAAACTGTTTTTTTCTTTAGCAGCAGTGTTAAAGGAATTCTCACATGCTGCATTATGCATAACTTCCCACAAATAATAACAAATATTAAAACAACAACATCGATTATACATTCTGATTGTACTCCAACTACCTTCCTCAATAGACTGCGGCTGTTTTTAAACAGGAAGAAATAACATGAAAGTGTAACCATATCAAACACTGAAACGCTTTGCCCTGACAAAAATCATCCCAGGTATCAGAAATATTCACAACTCATGAGAACAGATTTATTAGAAAGATAAGTCTTGCTCTTGTCCTTGTTTCCTCAGGTTTTTTAGTTGCCAGTCTTTGAGACCTTTGGGTTCATACACATTAACAAGCCCACAGCAGCATTTATTTCTAGGAAATTCTGTCTACAAATATTTTGGAGAACTGACAGTACACAAGGCTGAAATGTAGTTCTTCATGGACAGTTTTAGTGCCATTGAACACACCAAACTCTGTCTTAGCTTGAATGATATCAGAGCCTAACAAAAGCCATCCATGCCCCCTCTACAATTGGTAGGTGACAGATGATAGACAACTTAGTCCTAACTCCTTAGCCAACTTCATCTTTAGCAATTATGTTTTGCCTGTGTAAAATGCTCTTTCAGATTTATTCAATTCTGAAGTATAACAAACATTGAAAAAAAAAGAAAAAAAACTGTTAGAAGCTGGTGAAACATTTCATTTCATATGGTGAACAGACATATCTGTATTACAAATAAATGACCATGAAGACATTTATTTTTCTGCTCACTCATCAGTTGTGAAACAAGAATGTAGTATTTACACATTTTACACTGTTAAACAGTTCTCAATCGAAGGCTTATATATGAATTTCACTAGCTGTCTGCATAAAGTGAGCAGTCAGCTATGCCATGTGGTATTATCCCCCTTTTCAGTGACTAGGTGTCTGAAATTAAAGATTGGGCAATAACAAATTATTACTGTCAGCAGTATTCCTATTCTTCCTCATGTCATTCTGTTTACAAGCCAGTATGGCATTAGTAAGAAGGGCCATTGCCTCCAAATAGTCATGCAAATAAAAATCTCATACACTCACACAGTAGAAAATTAGGCTGGAAGAAATCCAGGAGGGCATTAACTGGTCCAGCCATCTTCCTGCCTAAGGAAGGATCCCTACAGACATTCCTGATGAATATTTGTCAAACCTACCCTTAAACCAGATCTAATGGCAGAGTCTCTGAAGCTCAACTTGAATCTTCCACGCTGCAGGTCAGGTCTCTTTCTGTTTTGAAAATGCATTTACAGAAGATCCATTTTTAATTTAAATAGAGAAAATAAAGGGGAAAAAAAGTAAAAGTTAATGACAAAACAAAATAAAGAAGAAACGATGTTCCCTTCAGCATTCGTTCTGTAGCTTGAACAAGCCCAATTCTTTCAATATTTCCTTGTAGGTGATATTTCTAGCTGTTCTTAGCTAGAGAATAGGTCATCACTTTCCTGAAGGGCAGCACCGAAAAGAGCACGATTCTTCACATAAGGCCGTCCTTTTGCTATGTAGAAGTAGGAATTACATCACATTGTAGACTGTGCTCCTGTTCACATGACCCCTGTGACACTAACGTGTTTGCTAAAGCTTGCTATCATTCACTTGTGTCTAGATTGCAGTCCTCTATAACTTCTTCACCCATCTATGAATGTCCTTTTTTCTATTTCTCTATTCATACTCTTGATTATTCTCACATAAATGTAGTCATTCCCTATTAATGTTCTCATTTTTCAGATCATACCTCCATTCTCTCAAGATTTGAATTATTGTCTGTATCACATTGATAGGGATTCGTATCTCAGTATCTTCTCCATTATACAGGTCACTAACAAGAACACTGGGCACAACCAAGCTCAGAGCACACCCTTGAAGAACTTCACTGACAATACCCCTCAATTCAGCATGAAATGCTTGCGTACTGTGTTGTTGAAAGTAGTAATCTGCCTACAGTCATTTCCTCTAGACCATACTTCCCTAGTTTCCATACACATTCTACACCCTCTGGGTATCTTATTTATCTCCAAGCACTCTCAGGGGGAAAAAAAAAAAAAAAAAGAAAAAAAACAACCAAAATGTTGAGGGCTGCTAAAAATTGCTTTGACAAAACACTGCATGATTATTTTGAAAACTCCTGCTATGTTCCTTGCCTGCTCTAGGCTGGCATTTAACTTCTTTAGGCACTGGTATTAATAGTAAGGTCTACCTAATGGCAAGTGAACATCAATACAGAATGCATTCACCACTTTGAGCTTCTCCAAATCTTCTGTCTGTTAAGTGTCAACATTTGGACTTCTCATAACTAATGCACCTCGCTATTTCATCTCACTTTATGTCTTGACCTTTTTGATTAGGTAGCTGAGAGCTCTTGCAATGCCTTTATTCTCCTCCTTTATATCCTGACCTAGTTTCTACTTTCTCTACCCTTTCCTCCTGTCTTTGAAGTCAATGAAAGGCTCATAATTTAGCCAAGTTGATCTCTTACTGAGTTCTTATCTCTCCTCCACAAGGAAAGAGGTTTATTAATATTCTTCTTTAAGGAACTGCCAGCTTTCTTAAATTCCCTATTTCATCGGGCTTGCCTTCCAGGCAACACCTACCAATTTTGTGAGTGTTGGAGTCTTCCTACTTGAAATCCATTGTTACAGTTTTGCTAGTTATCTTCCTTCAAGTCCTACAAATCATAAATATATCATTTCATAATCATTCTCTCCTAACCTGGCCTTTGTCTAGACATTGTCAAATAACCTGTTTTTTCCTATTGATCAGTATCTAATCAAAGTTTATCCTATTCTAGTTATCTTAATCATCGTTACCAAAGTCCATCAGAAGCACATTCAAAGAACTTGCTAAACAGAGTCTCTCTGAAATACCTTTTCTTTGCAACAGATATGTGGGTAACCAACAACTTGCATCAAGACTTACAGCTCCTTCTGCTTATTATTCACCCTTCTTGCATCACAGTTATTGCTACCCAGTCCCTTGGCTTAACAAAGAACAGCCCAGTCTGGTTTTTAGGTCCATCTAAGCCATCATTGTTTATGCTGCTTCTGGGACTGATTAATTCTAAGTCAAAGATCTTCACTGATCTCCATTTTTACCCATCACCCTGTCAAACATCATCTTGGGTGAGGAAAACAAAGGCCTCAAGGTATGTATCCATGAATTTGCTTCCAAGATGCATATTGATACTCCCTGTACACTGATCCCAGACTGATTTCTCTCTCATCCTTGCCTCTTCCCAACAGCCTTATAACCACTTAGACCTGCAGTACTGAAACATTCACTGAAGAGAATAAAAGCCCCATGAAGAGGGAACCTGAACAGGTCACTGAAATTGAAAGCTGGATCTGTACACAGCTGGCTGCACCAGATTAGTTGACTTAAACAGTTCAGCGAAAGTGTTTCACTGCAGAAGAGAGGCAGGATGATCCAGAAGCTGCATTGTGAAAGGACAGATTAGAGGACAACTGAAGAGGAGAAAAAAAGACATTCACAGAAGTACGGTACTCAGAGAGATTTTCAAACTGGACAGGACAAAACCCTGGTCCCTGAAGATGCCAAAGTCTGTTCTGCTGAAGTCTGTGGCTGTGATCCTTTTTCTTGCCTTGTTCCCTCCTTTCCTAATCCTGACTTTTGCCATCATACAGTCAGTGTCATAAAGGTTTCCACCAAACTTCACATCCCCAGCGCTATCTGCTTGCTTGAAAGCATGAGGTTCAGCAAAGTGTATACCCACTCATCAGCTTCTCAACCACCTCTGTCAAGAAGCTGTTATCAGTACCCTCCAGAAGCCTGCCGGATTGCCCTGCTGCATGGCCTTTTCAGCAGATATCATGGTGGCTTAAGCCCACCATGAGGTCTAGGGCTTGTGAACATGAGGCTTCTGCCATTTGCTCGAAGAATATCTAATTTACATTTTTCCTTCAACCTGTGAATGCAATGTGGTCTGTAAAAATTAATACAAAAACTCAGCAAAGATGGAAATGCATTTACAGATCCATAGCAAGTCTAGAGCAGTGTGCATTACTTACTAAAAAATTGCAATCAGGAGGAGATGAAATGAAGAGGCAAATTTAAGGACCCTTTTCTCTGAAGATGGGGTCATAAAAGACTTCCTTATTAAAACCAGACAGGTTGTAACTATTAAAAAACAAGTCTGTGAGCTCTACTGTGATGGATTTGACACTACTGAAGTCAAGATACATACAGATATGCATATATCAAGCAACAAAAAGAAACAATTACACAGAACCCTAGAGGAAGGCCAAGAAGATATATCGATAAGCATCTGTAAGCAAAATTGGGAAGTAAATGCAACAGACATGTATTTTGTAAAGGGTGGAAAGCAGGAAGCCATGTCAGTAATACAGCAACCAGCACAACTACAGGAAATATCCCTGTTCAGGCAGCTGCACAGGCAAAGGAAAAAAGGCTGCTTGTTGTGCAACGCTTGTGCTGAAGTGTATCAAAAAGCCAGCTAGATGCATAGTTTAAACACAGAAAGGGATTTGTAAGCATTGTTCTTAAGAGATCTTTTTAATTAAACAGTATTCCAATAACACACATAAAACATACAAGATAGACACAGAGGGACAAGCATAGGTAAAGAAAGCAACCAAATTAAATACATTGGGAACTGTTAAGTTTCACCAAAAGAGTATCCTACACAGAACTCAGAATACAAATATGACCAAACACTGCATATCAGTAAAATCACAGCAGTTCAGAAAAGATGTGGAGCCTGTGCCATCTGCTATACAAAAACAGGAGACATCATTCAGAGGAGAGCCAAATTGACAGTTCTGATTTCTCCTTGGTCACCAGTGAAGCAAGGAAGAATGTAATGTTATATTGAAATATAAAAAATCTTTTTCATATTAACTTGAGAAGCTGCTGAATCTTCCTCATACAGGAGTTTCAGAAAACAGGCTAGGCAAGTGTCATGTATAGATAGCCTGGGTGTACCTACACAACTCCATCAGAGGGGGTGGTCCTCTAGCACATTCATCTTGCACGATAAACTTCCCTTGCAGTAGAGGCCAATCTCTTCACCTTGAAAGAACTCTAGGCTATTATTTTAGACTGCACAGTTTTCAGTTCTGACATGCAACTGTCAAAATTATGCAGAAACATCGAGATCAGTAAGAGATCTTTCCCTCATGACAAAGCCATGAGATGCAGACCAGAATCCAAAATGACACATTTGCAGCTTCAGTGCTATGGGAGAGAGGAAACTGGGAAAGCAGGATGCTAAATCTATGAGCAGAGCTGAAGCCCTTGCATTTGTTCCCACCTCACTGTTGCAAAGTAGAACTTAATTATTCTATAGGAATAAGTTCGTCTCCAAAGATATTTTTCACTGAACATCAAGTCAGACATTGTGCATCTCACAAAGGTGAAAGGGCATGCTGACTGCACAGAGATTTGAGCCTCACCAAACATTAGGAATCGCTGAAGCAAAAGATCTCAAGCCACAGAAGACCAAACCCTACTTTCAAGCAAGAGCCATACTACTCTTAGGTGCAAAAATACTTATGGCATGAGTCTTATTTTCAAGTAATATTGCATGTGCCAAGACTGAAACATAAAATGGTTCAAAAATCAGAGGAGCAAATGTAAGCTCTCTGCAGAGCTGATAAACCTATGCTAGGTTAGAAACAGACACTGATGCTACAGCACAAGACAAACAAAAGAAGAACTTTTTGGCATTAGCAGCAAACACCAACTTTTGACCTGTTGAAAGACTTCAAACTCTCTTCATAGAAGCAGTGGGAAGGTCTGAGAAGAGTAGTGCCGCAAAATCATAGAGCAGATTGTTTACTAGGCTTTTACACGCCTGCTAGTTTGAGAGCTGTTTGAAGATGTGTACACAAACTGAAATAGATAGTACATTTGCTATATTGACCTAAGCAAGTATCTATGAATAACATTTCCAGGTTTCCTATGGAGCTGCAGTTTCAAAGCAGAAACTAATCAACGAGCACTAGCTGCAAGACCCAGAAGAGAAACTAACAGATATCACCAAAAAGGATTTTGCAAATATGGAAGTGCTTCATCACAACTGAGGTTCAGCTTGGGTGCCATTAGTAATGGCACAAACACTTCTGAACGCAGCTAATGATCTGAAACAAGCAGTAAACCTGCATGTAAATGTGATAAAAAGCTTTGCACTGAATCTGCAAGTCTGCAAGATGAACCAGATACAAATCACTCAAGAAGAAACATTGCAAATAGTAGAGAATCAGTCTGTATGCATATTTCTGCTACCAAAACACTGACACTGTTGTCTGGGGTGCTTTTCAGGGCTGAACAAACCAACTCCTACAGTGACAGAAAGGAAAATATCAGAATGAATACCAGAATCAGAAAATCCCAATAAAGTAAGGTAGTTCTCATTTGCCCATAAATAAATGGAGGCATTAAGGCAACACTGATATACAAAAACAATCCAGAGATGCTGAAAACAAAGTATTTTAAAAAATTAAAAAAAAAAAAAAAAAAAAGGCATTTCCACAGTTTAAAAAAAAAAAAAAAGAAGAATCTGGCAAAATGGACAGTGCTAAGCCAAGCTATAATGTTCCGGAAAGAATCATTTCAATCACAGTCACTAATGGGAGATGAAGACAAGACCTTTAAGGGAATCAGGCTTTTGAGAATCCTGAGAATTAGACAAAATCAAGTGAAAGGGGTAGGCACCTGACAACCCCTGTATTGACAGCTCAGCAGCATGTTGCCCTAAAGGACTGCAAAACTGGCTTAGAAGGACTGTGCCCCCTCCTAGGACACAGAGACACATTAAAGATGCATGAGAGCAAACTAAAGATTCTTTGCTGTGAGGGTGATGAGGCCCTGGCACTGATTGCCCTGAGAAGCTGTGGCTGCTGCATCCCTGGCAGTGTTCAAGCCAAGGCTGGATGGAGCTTGGAGCAACCTGGTCTAGTGGAAGGTGTCCCTGCCCATGGCAGGTGGGTTGGAACAGGATGATCTTTAAGGTCTCTTCCAACCCAAACCATTCTGTGATTCTACAATTTTATAGTCTTTACAAAATGTCCTTCCTTTAAATAAAATTGTCTTTGATGGTCAAAGGTTACATCCAAGCAGCATTTTTTCTGTCACTTTGAGTATTACACAGGAACCATGCTTGCTAAAGAGTTCAAAAATTTTGAGGAATGGTAATTAAAGAGCTATTTTGTAGCAAACTCTGCACTAACTGCACACTGTTCCTGTAGTCCAAGTCACTCTCTTTAGTACACTGAAACAAGAATGAGTTAAGTTTACATCATTCTTTATTACTGCTGCAATCATAGTCTTGAGACAAGATTCATATTAATCATTTCTGCTTTTGTTGCATCATTCATCAAGAAAATGAGGAATAAGAATTTCAGCACCTAATATGCTCTGTGAGTTATAGGTCTGTGGCAGGATTATACTTCAGCTTTTCTGATAGCTCTCCATCCTACCTTTCTCTGCACACATCTGCTTGAGAGCTCACTTAAAACCAACCATCACTTCACTTTTCTGGAGGAATCTTTCACTTCTGGATACGACCAAGCTGTGACACTTCATAAGCAACCAAGAGAGGATAGTAAATCTATTAATAAAATATTCCCCAACCATAAATCTGTTACCAGGTCAATCCATTTTGAGGAGCTTGCTTCTAGCTTCCCTCTGAGAGCCTTAGTATGAATATAATCCTTTCACAGTGTTACAAGATCACAGGGATGTCAGGGCACAGGCACCCTTTGGTTCTTGTGTGCGAATCAGGTAGTAGGGGGGGAGGCATGTATAAAGACACAAGCACATACACGTAAATTTATGTGGGTGTGTACATCGATTCTCCACATAAAAATGTCTGAGGCATTTGGTGCTTCCATTGCCTTAGTCTCAGTCCTCCCAAATCCCTGTGCGTAGGGCAGAGTGAAGGTCAGTGAAGTACTACTTGTGGTAGATCATCATTAAGTTAGGGTCTACATAAGCCTGTACCAAGGGATATGAGACCAGGCAGGATGCATCCAAGGCAGTTGGCTGATGTCATTAAGAATCTACTCTCTAAGTCTTTGAAAGGTCATAGTGACTGGGGAGGCTTCTGATGACTTAAAAAAATCAACCATTATATGCATCTTCAAGGACAGCAAGAGAAGCTTGGGAAATGACAATTCAACCTCACCCCAGGTCCTGAGAAGGTTATGGAGCATATCCTCGTTGAAGTAAGTTCCAGCTAAGCGTAGAACGGGCAGGTGTTTGGGACCAGCTAGCACAGATTTGCCAGGAGAAATCATACCTGACAAACCTGATTGCATTCTACAGTAAGAGGAAAAGAAAAGAGCAATGAATGTGGATTTAGCAAAGATTTTGACAGTGTCCCATGACACCCTTATAGCCACACTGGTGACATATGGAGCAGATGGGTTCTGTGAAAGGTGAGTGGATAACTGTCTGAATTGTTAGGCAGATGGACTATTTGTAAGAGGTTAAAAGTACAACTGGAGGCCAGTTGCTAATGCTATTACTCAAGCATTGACATTAGGGCCAATAGTGTTTAACAGTTATATTAACAGCTTGGGCAAAAGCATGGACTCCAATCAGCAGTTTCACTCAGATGATACCAAATGAGAGAGAAGTCAAGACACTCGAGGGCTACCATTTACCATTTGGGGAGACTTAACAGACTGAAGAAACAAGCTGGCAGGAATTTCCCAGAGTTAAGCAAATGCAAAGCCCTGTACATGGGAAGGAATAACCTGCACAGTGGCACAGACTAGAGAACAATCAGCTGGAAAGCAGCTCCACAGATAAGGACCCATGGGTCCTGGTGGACAAATTGAGCACAAGTGAGCAGTGCACCTCTACAGCAAATAAAAACAACCAAATATTGGACAAAGCACAGACAGCAAGTCAAGGGGAGTGATTTTTTTCCTCTCTATTTGGCATTTGTAAGATAGCATATGTAGTACTGCATCTCACTTGGGGCTCCCAGATACAAGAGGGACACAGGCGTATTGAAGTGAGTACAGCAGATGGCCACCACAACACTCCAGGGCCCGAAGCACATAAAGTACCATGAAAGGCTTAAAAAGCTGGGTTGGTTCAGCCTGGAAAAGAGAGAGTATCTAAGGGAGGATGTTGTTCCCGTCTTTAACTACCTAATGGGGGAGTTATAAAGAGAAGACATACCAAAACTTTTCTTAGAAATAAACAGCAATATGACAAGGGATAATAGATTCTAGTTGCCACAAGGAAAATTCCTCTTAGATATAAGTAAAAGCTTATCACCATGAGAGTAGTCAAAGCCTGGAATCAGTGTCCTCAGAGATTGGGGAATGTCCATCCTTGGAAATATTCAGAACCCAACTGGAAAAAGCACTGAGCAACATGACCTAACACTGAAGTTAGCCCTGCTTTAAGCAGGAAATCAGAGAGGCCTTTTCCAACCTAATTCACTCTATGAGTTTGTGATATAAGATAAAGTTCAACATCATCCCTTACTCTGCCTTTTCCTTCAGCCTTACGAGGTTACTTGTGTTGCTGTCTGAAACACTCTCAAATGGCCCCTCCTCAGGGAGCCTTCTTCCACATCTTTAAACCTTTTGAAGTATTCTAATGTAGCCTATAATTGCACTCTACCTTTGTGTTATGTGTGGAAAGTGGCACATTGTTGAATATGAAAAATAAAGTCACTTGTAATGTATATGCTAACAACAGGGAAGCTTGAAGTGGAATTAATGACTGATGAAACTACAATGAATTGAGAAAAGGGTAATGAGCTCCCAGTAGCATCTACCATGCTGCCCACGTTCTATTATTTGCTAAAATCTCCATCTTCAAAAGTGTAGATTAAAATAATGTGAACTGAAACTAATGAAAACATCATCTTAATTAACACAATAGCGCAAACCAGTTTGAAAGTACCTCTGAATGGCAATGAACAGCAACCATAGAAGCAAACAGATGTATGGGTAGGTGTTCCAGAGAATTCTTCTCTGTATTTAATTTCTTGTATAGGCGTTGATTCCAGGAAAGTATTTATACTTCTTCCTTATTCCAAATATATTTTAATATTTCAAATTAGATGTGCCAAAACACTCACATCAAAAAATAACAGGCAGACAAAGTTTTCTGGTTTCATCATAAAGTTGCGGCCCAGGTTCCAACAGAAACTGTACAAAGCTCTTGAATTTATTTGTGCAACTTTATGGCTTTCAGTCAAATTCTCAAGTCCTGCAGGCCTTACAACAGCTGCCTCCCACGCAGACAGTATCACACAGAAGAATAAAAAATGGGAAAGCCTCTATCCTGCTCTGAGACACTTCTTGCATACTAAATCAACTCCCAAATGGTATCACAAGGAATTTTTATAAGACGTATTGCCATCCTGTTTCGCAGTCACCATTTTAGAACAGTGGGATAACTCTCGAGCTCTACTGGACTGAAAAGCTGGGCTTAAACCATTGTCTGGGTTCTCCAGGGACAGATATTTACAGAAGAGGAGAGACGTTTCAATGCCATCAGTATCTTGGAGTCTTTGCTCAGAAAAAAAGTTGAGGTTTTTTTCACCGCTCTGCGTTGGACTGATTTAGATTATTGCTCAGTTCCTGGGCAGACTAACTTGTGCATTAATATAATTTCCATCTCTGGACACATACTTAAGGATTTTTTAATGAGAATTTTTTTTCTTCAAGTAACTAACTTCAGCAAAACAGTCTGTATTGGGAAGCTGAGAGGAGGAGACAGGCTGTGTTAGCTGCACCATCACATTGAGCTTCCGACTTCAGGGCTCAAAGTGGCTCAGGGCACAGGCAGGACCAGCTACAATTTGCTGGCACCTGTCCCTACAGACACATGCACCTTCAGCAATCACTGTCCCAGCTCACAGCCCTGGCAGGGACACACAGCTTCCAATGAGGCAGCTGCTGCATCTCCCTCATACTTTTCCTGAGCTGTGCTGGGAAAGCCAGCAAGCTCAAGGATGAATGGTGTAGAAATCACTGTCTATCAGTGTATCTGCTGCCCTGACACTTCCCTTTAAAGCCTGTTGCAGTAACTGTGGTCCAGGATCTGCTCCTGAGGGTAAACTCAAATTTAAGGACACTGAAGTTGCCTACCACCACAATGTTGCAAGGTGAGCAGCACTGTGGTCCTTGTTGCAATGCAAAACCAGTCTTGGTATTCCTTCCCTTGCTTGAGAGCTCGAAGCAGTATTTGAGCTTGTTCACTGAGCAGCTACTGTGAGCTGGATTATGAGGTGCAAAATAAAACTGAACAAATGACATGGAAATGTGATCACTGGCAGGTCTCCTTCATATTTCCCTCACATACACAACAAAGTCCAGGCTTCTTTAGTTTTCACTAGGCTGCAGTAATCACAAAAAGTCAAAAATTGCTATTCTGATCCAACTCCACTTTTTTTCCCCATGCTGATGCAGCCTTTATTGCTGCTTTAAATGACTGAGATGTGCTGTTTGTGAAACACAAAAGTGATCTGGAGGGTAAAAACAGCCAGAAGGCACTTTTGCAGCATATTTTCTCATATCCCATACTACCTAGCTGTGAATTTGCATAGCTTAGGGGATGCTGAGTAGTGCTGGCTCAGCTGCTCACCCAACTTGCTGTATTAGTGCATATAAGTCATGCTGTGTCTTCTCATGGGATGGCGTTGGTGATAGCTAGGATACAGCCTCAGAGGCACTGTGCTGGCAGATATGCTTGCTCTTCTCGTGCTCCAAGCTCAAATCCAAGCACCTATGGGTACCTGGTGTATACACCAGGTGTATAGCCTGCCGAAACTCAGGATGCATTCACATTAACATGGGTACATTTTTTTCAGATGCAGATCAAGAGCAAAACAAGTTCATAACCATCTACAAAGGATTTAACATATCTGTATTCTGCCTCCTTTTGCAAAGGTTAGATCCCTACTTCCTATTTCATCCAGCTTCCTGCAACAGACACTTTTAGGGTCCAATTCACATGGCCTATTGATTAAAAGGAGCACAGGCTGACTGTGTTCAGCTGCAAATGACTAGATTACACACATGTAGAGCTGAACAGGATGAGGTTACCCTTAATAACCACACAGCAAACTGAACCTAAGAAGAATGATATCAAGCCTGCATTAAGTTGTTCTGACACTGAACAGATGGAGCAGACCCTCCACTGGGGTTATCTGAAGCAATTCTGCTGACTTCTGTGGAGCTGTACTGCAGAGCATCATTACTTTCACGAATTAAAGACCTGGCTCTTTGAGATGCTTTCATTGCAAACAGCACTTCTGGAGTCCACTTTAACTTGGAGTCCAATGAGTGCAACAAAGAACTCAATTAAAATGAAAGAGATTATAATCCAGCTTTTTGCCGTTCTTTGTTTCCCCTCAACAAAACACTTGCAGATTTATAGTGAACAAGATAACAAAGTGCAATATGAGTTGTCACATTCTACAGCTACTATTGTATGCATCAGCACATGAAATATGACCAAAACTCCATCTTCAAAGCTATCACAAGAAATATTGTTTGTACTGAGGGTTCATAAAGCGCTCTAGCAAGTTATTACATTTATAGTCTATTTTTCTTTCCTTAAGATTTATCTTCAATTTTTACTCAAAAATCTGGGGCCAGAAAATCACATTTGGTCTTAAAAAAAAAGTAACAATCCAACTCTTTCACTCATTTCCTCTCAATTTGATAAGTTAGTCTTAGTACCCAACTTAAGAATACTTTCTCCAGAAATGCATAGTCATTATAAAGCTACAGTCTCTTAAAGCAAAGGGGCAATATTTTATGAATCATTACAGTAAAATAGAGTTTAGAGTAGACTTTCATATTCCTATTTCCCAGCTGCATTGCAGCAATCTAGCAGCCTTCATGAAACATCAGCAAATCCCATATCACCCTTAATACTTGTTGGTCTTTTCTTCCTTGTTTCAGATTAAATGTGCCAACAGCAAAGCTCCATAATGAGAAAGCGTATCTGCTTATTGCCCAGAGAGAGGAAGAAATTTGATAGCTCCCTGAACTCTGTTCCTATTACTGAAATCCTTTTCTCGAAGTGTGTTATGCTGGAATTCTTCTAAAAAAGGGAAGACTAATAGGACCAAACCTAGAACTAAACCCCAGACTACTTCTCTATGGAGAAGTAACCTTGGGTTTACTCATTTCACCATGGACAGTGTGTACCCAGCACAGGCTGAAGCAACAGAGACACTGCTTGCTACACAGCAGAGGTCACAGAGACTTGTTGGTACTCAAGCAACACTGAAAAACAAATGTCTTGCAGTCATCACAGGCATATTTTTCTCATTTTATTTAATTTACCATTCTTGTAGCCCTGAAGCTCACAAAACCTTTTGACAGGGACGTCTTTGTCATTAGCAGGGATGATACAAAATGACAGTGGTAGTTGTAGGAACTTATCTTCAGAGTATTGATGCCTACTGAGCTGGGCTTAGATAACTCTGCAGAAGTCTCCTTCGAAAGAATACATGACATACTCCTAGCAAGAAGATGACTAGCAATTTTCAGAATTGAGGGTTGCAGTTGAATCATTGTGTTTAATAGGCAAAAGTGGGGAAATGGTGTGAAATTTTCCAATCCCACTTGGTTTTCACATTTTTCCGTTGCAACAAGTTCCCATGGATTAATCATGTATTTGGTGGGGAGAAAATGTTTTAACTCTGCTGCCTGATAATACCAGAATAAGGAACACACAATGAAGTCACAAGGAATATAGATTAGTTCACTACTAGCTTTCCCTGAATCATCTATGACTGCTATTTAATCAGCTCCTAGGACTTGGTTAGAATGCAACAAAGAGAGGAAAGCAACACCTTTTGCAACTTTTGTAGAACTCTAAGTATGTGCTTCTTATTTTGAAAACTAATTTCTGTGAAATTTCAGATGAACAGGCAAGAGGAAAGGGTGAAAAGAAAAATGCTGTAGTTTTCCTTAAAGTACCAGTGAAGCTTAAGAGGCAAAACAATAGAACTATTAAGCCAAAACCAATAAATATACGTCTCCTGTCTATAACTCAGGTGAGCTTTTAACAATGCTCTGTGACGTCTGTGGAACTCTGAAATCTAAAAATAGAAATATCCCATGGGAATATAGGACTGCCCGTTTGCAAGACCCTGGAGACATCATGACTGGAGATCACCACATTACATTTTTATCATCATTCTCAGAGTGTGGAGAGCAGGAAAAGGTTCACAAAGGATAAAGAGAAGTAACTGAAGGTCTGTAAAATCAGCTTTGCACACAGAGATTTAAAGACGCTCAATTTGGCTTAAGTGGTGAATTAGTCTATAAATACCTATTCAAAGAAAGAGATTTTTCTGACTTAACAGGATCTTTAGGTTAGCAGACAAAGACATAACATGGTCCAATGTCTGAAGTTAAATAAATTCCAGCAAGAAATAAAATTAAATTTTTACACAAGAATAATTAATGACTAACAGATGCTCACAAATTACTAGAAGGCACTGGCCATCGCTTACAATCAAAAAACCTTTCTAAAATACATGTTTTGGGAAAATAACACTTATTCAGAGAGATTTAATGCAACACAGGTTTGATTAAATCCCAATATACTTTTGCAGGCACTCCCTTTCTCCGTGTTTCTGCAGAGGAAAATAATTCTGTGTTCAGAAAGCACTACAGAAATTACTGTCAAAGTAGCTTCTCACATCAGGAACCATGTCTCTGTTTTTGACTTGGCATTCCTACAAGGCGGATAGGCATTAGCCAACAGCTGGAGTTTCAACTCAGGAAGGTGATGACTGCATCAAAAATGTTCAAGTCCAACACTCAGCTAGGTGTTGGACTTGAATGTGAATGGGGGCAAATTTAACCCTTTGCAATCACTTAGGTTCATCACAGAGTGAAAAACTGGGGTATGGAGGTGCCAATCCTTTCTGTTTTCATGGAGAGCATTCTCAGATGGATAGACATCAGTATTTTATTTCCTGCCTACACACAATAGCAACCCACTCCTTCCCACTCTCTATCATAACTCTGCCAAGCCTTTTTTGTGATTTCCCCATTCAGAACAAGTACCTAAATCAAAGTGATCATCCCCTCTGTGCTGTCCAATAACTATAAAAACCACATGTGTGCACTACTCACATAAACAGAATCTCTTTCAAAAGGCAAGCGTACAAGTGCCCTCTGGCTGCTTAAAAATCTGGATTTGTCTCTAAAAATTTCCAAAAAGCAAATTATGTTCTTGTTTTTTACATCATTTACATATTAAATTGTTCATGCTTTCTAATTGTATAGGAATATACTTCAAAAATAAGTCTCTACAAAGAGTTGGTGTTTTAATATTGCTACAAAGTTCTATTCCCAGTCCTTGCTTAGAATAAAATTGACCTAATTAATTATATGTAAAACAAGAACAAACCTTGTTCTCTTCATCTTCTGACACGCCAAGATGGTTTTCAGTGCATGCCCATGGGTGATGGATACTGACAGTCTGTTTGTAATTCAGAGAGTATCTGTTGAACGTTACTGACACTTCACACTAAAAGACAAGCAGAGAAATTTGTAGACAATCGTCCATCCATTCCCGTAACTAGGAAACTGCCATCAATTTTCAAAAGATTTAGATCACAAGTCCTGTTCCAACCATTTTTCTAAGATTGATTTGAGACAAAAAGGGGTTGGGCAATCACACTGCCTTTGTCTGTCCTCTTTACATCTGAACTGCTAAATCAGTTTCAGTGAGAATTTGGAGAGCATAACTGAAGCCTTAAATGCAAATAGTCTCTAAAAGTTTTGCGTAAAGAGGTTCCGATACAGAGGAGAGAAATCAGTTCAGCATGACTTTAATTATGGAGTTAGACATCAGAGAATCCCCCCGAGTGCAGACTGTTACAAGTGCTGTTACAAATTCAGGAAAAGTTTCAGTCAGAGCCTGCACTCAATTTGATGGAGAATAATCCAATCACACAATATAAAGCCACAGGAAACCAAGATTTCAGTTCCCTTGGTCACAGAGCAAACTTGTCTTTTTAAACCTGCCCTGATCTCATTTCTGCAGGTCTTCTCAATGCTTGCAGGCTCAGCACTAGCAAGTTAACTCTTACTCATAAGCCAATTTTACAAATATTCAGAGTCTGCTGGCTAAAACACAAGAATGCTACTCACCAGCAACATGTTGCAGTTCAATGAATTGAGATACTAACAAAAAACAGCTTAGACTCTTCCAGCAGCTGCTAATGTCAATGCAAGAAGCACCAGACAGTTTCAAGAGGTTTTGTTAGATTCCAGAGGATTTTTTATTAGAGCCTTAGAAAACAAAGAGATTTAAAGAAGGATAAGGATTGCAATTAGCACACAAGATAATGATTCAGAAAGTGTAGAGTACTGCATAAAAGGTAGAAGGATGCCAGAAGCAAGAGAAAGATAAAAGAGAAAGTTGTGAGGTAGAAGGAGATGCTGGCAGGCTCAGAATAATGTGCAGTCTCTGAATATGTAGTTGGTAAAAGGAAGACAAGGGAAAATGTGGGCCCCCTCTGGAAGGAAACAGGATATGGAGAAGGCTGAGGTACTCAATGACTTTTTTGCCTCACTTTTCACCAGCAAGTGCTCCAATCACACCACCCAAGTCACAGAAGGCAAAGACAGGCACTGGGAAAACAAAAAAACACCAACCTAGGAGAAGATCAGGTTTGAAACCATCTAGGGAACCTGAAGGTGCACAAATCCATGGGACCTGATGAGATGCATTCACAGGTCCCAAGTCAGGGCAATCCCAAGCACATATATAGGCTGAGCAGAGATTGGATTGAGAGCAGCCCTGAGGAGAAAGACTTCAGGGTGCTGATTGATGAGAAGGTCAGAATGACTCAGCAATGCACACTTGCAGCCCAAAAAGCCAACTGTATCCTAAGCTGCACCAAAAGGAGTGTGACCAGCAGGTCAAGGGAGGTGATTCTCCCCCTCTACTCCACTCTCATGATACACCACCTAGAGTACTGCATTCAGATCTGGGGTCCCCAACACAAGAGAGACATGGACCTGCCCAAGTTCAGAGAAAGCCATGAAGATGATCAGAGGAATGGAGCACCTCACCTATTAAAACAGGCTGAGAGAGCTGGGCTTGCTCGGCCTGGAGAAAAGAAGTCTCCAGCAAGACCTTAGAGCAGCTTCCAGTTTCTAAAGGGGCTGACAAAAAAGCTAGAGAGGGACTATTTACAAGGGCATGTAGGGATAGGACAGACGGTAATAGCTTTAAACTGACAGTTTAAGGTTAGACAATAGGAAGAAATTTTTAACTGTGAGGGTGTTGAGGCCCTGGCACAGGTTGCCCAGAGAAGCTGTGGCTGCGCCATCCCCTGCCGAGGTCAAAAC
>NW_009924017.1:4339-4978 GCF_000696875.1 Nestor notabilis | reverse complement strand
CCCCGTGTGAAAAGGACCGTCCCCCTGCCTGTGGCAGGGGGTTGGAACTGGGTGAACTTTAAAGTTCCTTCCAACCCAAACCATTATATGTATAGCAGGCAAATGATAAAGTCAAAACACATCAATTTGAGAAAAGGAGGCAAGACAGTCTGACAAATACAGGGACCTAAGCAATATCATGTTGAGTATAAGAAATGGTCCAAACCTATCAGAAAACTTTGCTTCATCTGGCAAACACGCAACAATCAACAGTTCCTTAGGAAAGGTGCAGCAAATCAGGTGAAGTTATTTTGCATAAAGCCATTTTCACCATCATATTTATGTACCTCTTGTAGTACTTTCTCACAACTCAGGTTTAATTTTTCATCTCCTCCAAGACATCAACTGTCTATTGATTTCTTCATTTCAGAATACATTGGCCTCAACTTGAGTACAAAGGAGATTAAAATGGCCATTGATTTAGAACAGTGGATTAAAGTCAGTGTTGACACACTTACAGCTACTCACTGAGAAACAGAACCATAATATTATACACCAAGCTCACCCTGAAAGCAAGTATACAGAGCTGCTGTATAAACTGATAGCCAGAGGAACAACCAGTCAGTAAAAATGTTAGTTCCAGTAGAATAATAATTTCTG
>NW_009924017.1:3013-4308 GCF_000696875.1 Nestor notabilis | reverse complement strand
TCAGCAGGACCATTTCTATGTCTTGAGGAAAACCATTTGATGTCCACTCCTTCCACTGCTATAAATAAACTGAAATAAACTATGGAATGATTAATAATATTAACTCATCTTCTGTAACTATGCATCTTGGTGTGTACTTGTCTTTTTGGTCAAACTCTTCTTTCATTTCCTCAAAGTCGTAGTGACTATTTCCTTATGTGTTTAGACACTTTCATTAGGTGAGGCACTATTCTTTACTTCACCCTGATAAATCTGGGATCACTTGAGCAAAGGCAAGCCCTTGACTTATTGTTTTAAGAGAAGTTATTTTGGATCCATATATGTGTATCTCGAATTAAGGTTTTCCCACTGATAATAAACAGAAGATATAACAAGTATTTTTTAAACCTTTAAGGCTCCAGAGTCAAATACAAGACTTCTAAGCTATACTTTACATATTTTGACAGAAACTCACTTGTTTGTACTATTACTCCTTATTGCTGCATCACAAGATCAGAGTTTAATACACTCATTAATCAAAATGTGACAAGAGTTTAAGATCAGGCCAGCTACAGTGGGTGCAAAGGTCTGAGCATATTAACTTATTCAGCAAAGTCTGGGCAGGAGATATGACACTGGCTATTTGCTTAATGTGATAAAACAGGCAACAGCACAGGACACAACACCTGAGAACAGTCTTGTGCATGCCTATGATAAATGAGGTTTCCCATAAGTTCTTTGTAGTTGCCTAAACAAGTCGTCATTATTTAGCGCTCACAGACAAACTCCTTTAACTAAGGGGTTTTACTGGATTGACAAGAGCTCAGTTCTATCCTCATTTGACAAATGAGGACAGGGTCAACCTTAGGCCAAACTTAGGGAAAACACAGACCTCAGGATCAGGCCTGGATTGCCCAACCTTTGTTTTCATTGGTCTTACTGTTTTAGGTGGGTCTAACACTGTGGAATTGGTCCATGGTGGACCACCCCAATCATCTAGAATGATCATGCACAACAAAGAGCCAAGAAGGCCACTCCTCCTAACACAGGCTGGCCCCCCGCATTAGGATGAGTCTGCACTTTTGACATATAAAAAGCCTGGGGTTCTAGAGAGATCAAGGAGGCAGATCCAGCTACCACAGAGGTAGACGTTGCCACCACAGGGACACCCACTAGAATAGTGTCTGCCACCCCATCTCTTCATGATGCACCTTGGAGCTGGCCTCCTGGTCATTGGACAAGCGTGTGGGTCAGTAAGAATCTGTGCCTAATCTATTCTTTGGTAGCCTTTAGTTATCTCTCTTCCTAGCTTGTTA
>NW_009924017.1:0-2982 GCF_000696875.1 Nestor notabilis | reverse complement strand
GTTGGTGGCGGTGGGGGGGGTGGGGGTGGGGGGGGGGTGTGGCTTACATTCCTTCTCCACCTGGAATCCTTCAATCCCTGAACACTTACGTACAAAAACCCCAAAGCAAAGCTTAAAGCAAACGCATATAAAACCTTCTTTCAGATTCTATTTAATAGCACAAGAAACCAGACACTTAAGAAGTAGAAAATGTGATCAAAAAATCTAAAAATGTCAGAGTGTACAGGATGTGAAACAATTTGGCGCGCCCCACTTAGCAGAAGAGGGTGCAACAGATTTGAGACACCATTGCTGTTATATATTATTTACTGCATTTGACAATTGAAAACACTGTAGTAATCATGAATGCTATCTAAAAACGCTCCTCCACTGTAGTCAGAATAGCTAAGTAGAGGGAAATCATTTTAAGACAATACATCTGCTAGCCTGTGTCTTACCAGTTGTTAAGACGTGAATGCTCTCTAACCTCAGCTTCCATTGCTTCCAAGGTACGTTCGGCTGCTGCGGAATGGACTTCCCAGACTGCACTCAGCACGATGAAACTTCTGACCTCTGTCACTAATTTTGCCTTCAGAGTTTAGTATCTGACACGTTTTTTGTGCAGCAGTCATCCCTGGCAGAACTGCAGGAGGAACCTCAGGGAAAGGAGATCATGGTACAAGCCAGTCACCTTTATTTTCTTTGTGAAGCTGGGTCTTGATCAGATACTTCTTCAGATCCACTTTGTCTTTGAAGTCGGCCCTACTTGGAAGTTTGCAAGCAACAGAAACTGTAACATTCAGAAGATTTTTAATAGGATCAGACCCAAGCAAGAATAGCTTTTTCACCTATACTTCGAGACAAGGTTTGCCTCAACAGAATACACATGACCAACTAAATGTCACTGTTAAATCTATGAGTTAAAAGACCTCAGAAGTTACTCAAAGGAGAGTTTTATGCTGGGTAGTGGGTCTCTGGTTCCACTGAGTCCTAGGTACACTGAGCATCTCTGATCCCACAATTACGCAACCAATTCTTTACCTATAGCATTGCATGTCTATTAGGCTAATGATACTGCCGTGCTCTCCACAAGGTAGATTGCCATTGTCTGGAATTCAGAAGATAAGAGCATGGTACCATCCAAAAAAACACTCCCCCAAGAAAAAAAGAATGCATAATAATTCACACAACTGAAGAACTGGACCCAATAAGTTTTGAAGAGACACAAGTTAAAGAATAACTCGTTGTTACTATTTGGTGTGTTGAATTTCTTTATCTTGTTGGAAACTCTTCTCAAGACCTGTCCTAGCCATGTAACTCTACCAGGCCTGAAGAAAAATACTTTGTCTTCAGAGTACCTCATGCAGAGATGGACCTGTTGTAGGCTACAGACTTTTTTATCTCAGCTTTATGAGAGCCCAGAACGTGACTGTCTTCCTTTCCTTGGAGATATTCTTCCCTTGAGAGCACTGTATCACCAGGTGTCACCCTGCAGCAAACTGGATGGTGCTAACAGAGCTCCCACTGTTCTCCAATTCCTTCCGAGACCCTAGTCAATCCCAGTATAGACAGGACACCAGTCGTAGACTTGAATCTTGCACATTTAGCATTTCCACTTGCTAACTAATGCCTCTTGCTCTTGTGTGTGTAAAGACAGCCAAGGGGTGAGGGTATGAAGATATGGCATTGTTTTCCTGTATAAATACATTATGATTTATACCCTAGTTATGCTATTAATTTAACAAGTCTAACTGCATACTGATTTCAGTATCTTCTAGGACAAAAAACTTAGTCTAAGTAAAGTAGAAGTGATAATCAAGTTCACGTAAAGATCTGCATCTGTCATTTTCTTTTCTCTAAGCATGGATCCAGTCATATTAAAATATTGTGTTAACACACAAACGTACCGAATGCAGTTATGACATAAAAGCTAAAGCATTCTGTACCAGATAGACCATGTTGCAAAGAAAGTTATTATCTAGGAATACCTATCAGTATTTACTGTTCCATTATAGGGTAATGGGATATTTAATATCGAAATAATCTCATCAATCTGAATGTCACAATTTAAATTTGACTCAGAAGAAAATGCAGTTGCATTTAATTCATTATCTCTTACATCATAATATTCTATGATCTATGGCTGATCTTTCATTGGTATTACCAGCCATGGGAAGCAGCCACTACAAATCAGTTAAGGTTAAAAAAATAAACTAAAAATAATAAAAGGAACACTTTACATCTGTCCTAAACTTTCTGGTTTTCCTCTAAATGCAAAACACCAGTGTTCTCTCAGTGATAAGAGAACTAACAGGAATCCTAAGGAGAATGGAAGAATGCCCTAAAAACTCATTTTAAAATAATTAAAATAGCTCTGCAGCTATTTACTCTTGCCAAATTAAAGAGAAATTCCCCACACAGATCTGAACCATGCTTGGGAAAACTATCAGAACATGCGCAAGGAGGTGAAAGTTTGTTGTACCTGCTAGCACCACATGCTAATCTTTTAGTAGTCACCAAATACATTGGGCAGGGTGAAAACATGCTACAAAGAGGCTCCCACTCTGCAGAAACTTCAATTATTTGTTTTAGCCCCATGGAACCTCATGGGACTTACACGTAAATGCGCTTTAGGAAGCACAGTGTATTTTCCTCAGTGAGGATAGCCTGTTAAACTCTGGACTAAGTTCTTGCCCTCATATAAGCATTCCTCATTAGGTACCTGGAGAGCAGTCATTTTTGACCTAAAACTAAGATCAATGTCTTCACTGACATCTTCAAATGGCCCACTCTGCTCTCATCCATGCTGTCCCTCTGCCAGTACTGGGAAAATGAAGCAATAGAACTAAAGCTGCATGGTGCATGGTTCAGCCTTCCCTCTGTAGGAGTCAGTAACAAAACACCCGCTAACTTCAGTGAGACAGAAACAGACTTTCAAAGTCTGGGAGTTCACCCGAAGTCCAGCAACGCTTTAAAAAGAAAAAAAATTTTTTTTTTATATAT
>NW_009924016.1:31884-35095 GCF_000696875.1 Nestor notabilis | reverse complement strand
GGGCCCGCGGCCTCTGTTCTGCCCGCGGCTCCGCTGGGACAGGGTTTCGCTCCGGACATGAAAGTGTGTTTGAATCTTGGGCCTGTGCTGCGCGCTTCCATAAAGATTTTGGCGGGTGTTTTTGTAGACCTGAAACTCCACAGAGAGAAGAAAAACAACCCTAATTTTTCTAAAGAGTTGTGTGCTCTTTGAAGGCTAAATTAAGGGAGAAGAAAATTAGTCTGTAAGGCTGAGATTCATAACTCGTTTACCGTGGAGGCTATGGATTAAATACTGCCAGGTTTATTTGTTTTGTTTAAGTAGCCCTGGTAAAGCTACGGAGCCCTTAAGAGGGATGAGATTCAAGACATCCCCCTCCTGTTGTTTCCATGGCCCTTCTGCCTCGGGTTTTTGTGATCCCTGCTTGGTGTAACGGCTGAGCACCAGTCGGCTGAAGCAGGGGCAATAGCTTCAGTGGCCTCTAGGCTTCATTCAGGAGCAAAATGCAATTAGCTTGTCTGTATTAAACATGCAGTCTGACTCCGAGGTCTCGGTGTTCTTGAGTGCTTTCGAAGGCCTGTGTTCACCAGGTAGGTGAAAGAAAAGTGTCTGACCATGTTTGTTAATGAAATGGTAAGCTTCTGACATGTCTGAAAGAGCCAGTGGAGCAAGAGGGCTACTGGATGCTGGCTGGTGCTGCAGAGTGCTGCACCTAGGCACTCGCTGTTTGACCCTTGCCTCTTCAAGGCTGGAGTCAGATATCCATGTGAGCACCCTATTTTCTACTGCAGGTTAGCCTCTTGGAAGTCTTTTGTTCATTTTCTTCCTGGACTTTTCTACTCCAGATCCTTTTTACAAAGCAGAAGTAGACTTGTAACTAAGGTAGTTACGGTGCCTTGAAAATAATTTTTGTGGGTCCAAGGGGGTAGGATCTCTGCAGCACAGCTCTTAAGAGGGGCAGCTGGGCTGGGCTCGGCTCCTGGTGTGCTTGGCAGGGACCATGCTACCTGTGCTATAATGTGGGGAAGCTATTGTCACACCAGCAGCTCCTCCATGCATGTCTTAATGCTGTGGAAGTAGATCTGTAGAAGATGTCAGGCCCTTGGGCAGTCTGTGCAAGTAGGAGCACTGAAGGCTGGGGCTTATGAGATTAATGGCCCTTGGGATGTCTGCACATTAGATCAAGTTGACGAATATGCTCATACAGGAGCACACTTTTTCAGAGGAGCTGTTAAGTTTGCTCTAAGCTTGTTGAAAACCTGTGTACCTTAATGAAAAAGCAGGGAGTAACTGGAATAGGGTCTGTTTGCCCCAGGTCTGCCAGCTGTTGCTGGTGGTTTAGTTCAGCTGTTGCAGGCAATGCATACCCACAAGAGCGTGAACAGATACCAGAGTCTTGGCTATTTCTACTCTGACAGCTGTCCTTCTCTTGCAGCTGACATCAGCCTTGCAGACTGGGGTCGCAAGGCCATTGAGATTGCAGAGAATGAGATGCCAGGGCTGATGAAGATGCGGGAGATGTATGCTGCATCGAAGCCACTGAAAGGTGCACGTATCGCTGGTTGCCTTCACATGACTGTGCAGACAGCAGTTCTCATAGAGACCCTTATCAAGCTGGGAGCTGAGGTAAAGTGCCTCTGAGTTTCTCCTTTAGTGTGCTCTTAGATAATGCTCTGCCTGGGGCACCGGTTCTGCTTATATAAGTACCTTAGGGGATTTTGGCAAATGGTTGTAGTTTTTGGAACAGACTCTGCTGCAGTCTCCAGGTGGATGGATTATGTCTTCTCTCCTTAAGCAAAAAGCTTGTCACCTGTTCTGCATGCACCTCTGGGATGTGGTATGTGTCTTCCCTCTGGACAAGCTGCATCTTCATGAGTGGCTGTTCTGGGCTTTGTTGCTGGCTGCAGCAGCTCCAGCAGTTGTGTATACAGCACCCCAAGCAGCAGTGCTGAAAGCTGGTTCCACACAGCTGTGTTGTGCTCGGGCATGTATTGTTGTTGCTGGTAATGCTGAATTTCAGCAACAGCCTCCAGCACGGATTAGCCTGTATTAAGAGCCACACTGTGCCCTGGTAAAGTCAGCAAAAAACTAATGAAGCTTCTGAAGAGCTCATGCTGGCCCTTGAGCTGTGGAGGAAAACAACAGGGAGGCAGTGTGGCTCAGTGATAGAGGGCTGGGGACTCCATTGACTTTGAATGGACCAGTTACCCTGGTCCATATGAAAGACTGAGATACCTTGTAAGCCATTTAGTGTTGTGTACTCTGCCTGGCTTGCTGACTGAAGTCCAGACATCACTGCTGAGTGTTCATTGTACAGGGCATGAGGAGAGCCAGGCATCTGAGCACAGTTCACACAGCTCACATGCTGAGCAGCAGGGAGCTGACTCAAACTTGTTAATGGATTGTGTTAAGTATGTACGTGATCTGAAGCTCCTTCCCAGAAGTTCAGCTGCTTGAACTCTGGCTGCCCAGAGATGCCCTATATGGGATCCCTCCCTGTGAATGGCTGAGTTGAGCAGTGTCCTGCTGGTCAAAAGGCAATGGGGGAAGGGAAGCTTTCTCTGTAGCAGCTATGGCATTTCCTCAAAAAGTAGAGGGCTAGGTGTAGACATCATGCCAGGTCAGCCTGGGTAAGGTACATGCTGTTGTGCAGGTGTTCTTCAGCCTGTTCAGAGCTGTTCCACAGTTGTAAATGATGCAGTACTGAAGGAGAGCTTTGTGGAGCTAGTCCTGGCTTTATTTCAGCTGTGTATGAAACTCTTGTCCCTCCACAGGATTTAAAAGAAAGCAGTAGCCACTGAAATTCAGGAAGCTCCTTGCTGCTAGTGTTGGTTGCTGTGTCCTGGCATGACTGGCCTGGGCAGAAGCTGTGTGCTTACTTGAACATTGCCAAGCTGTTTTATTCTGAGCACAATCCCCAATCAGTGTTGTGTGGGACTCATCCAAGTCATTCAGGGAAGTATCTGCAGAGATTTGGTTTGTCTAAGCATTAAGTGCATAAGCATGGTTGTGCTTTTAAGATGTGTGCTGTCATGTTAGCTCTTTCCTTGTCCCAGTGCTTGCATGTTAGTTTTGACCTTGACTTGAGTTTGGATTCAGCCCTGGTTCATGTATTCTGCCAGAACTTTGGGGCCCCAGAGGGAGGAGTGAAACTCTGATGAAACCATGCCCTACAGAATGCCCATGTAGCATAGTTATCTTGGTATCTCTTTTTTGGTTAGGTTAGCAAAGA
>NW_009924016.1:28936-31853 GCF_000696875.1 Nestor notabilis | reverse complement strand
CTTTCCCTCAGAGTGTTTAAATTCTAAAATTGTACTAAAAAATGCATTGTCTTCATAACCAGTGATGTAAATATTAGCTTTGAGCCCATCAGATATGCCAGTTATTCTAGGGTCTATGCTGAGATCTGAGGATGCAGTTGAAGTGGCCTATGTCTTGTATCAAGTATTGGAAGTGTAACCAATAGACAGGTATTTAGTATGCTTTGAATATCATGACATCTGCCAAAGACATCTGCCAGAGTCATCTGTACTGATATGGAAGGAGCTTAGACAAACTCAAATGGGGAAGTGCAGTGCTTATGGTCATGAATTCATTTTTCCTGTGCTCCTTCCAGTTGTGTTTTCACTGACAAGTGTTTGTTGTGTAGGCTCAGATGAGGTCCTTCCTACTGCAGCCCTTACTTTGAAGTGTCAGTTATTGGTAAAGTGGGATGAGTATCTGGAAACAGGCTGAAGGATTATGCCTTATTGCTCACTCTCTCCTCAAGCTCTATTACAAATGAGCATGCAAAAACCTACCAGTCAGCCCTGCAGTGAGAACTTGTGTGTGACTCTGGGATGTGGTGGGGTTTGTGCCTGCTGGGGAGCTGCAGTAAGTATGCAGATACTTTTCAATGAAACTCAGCAATATGCTGTTGCTTTTCTAGGTGCCTGAGCCTAGTGTGGAAAATGCTTAGCTCAGCTGGAAAAGCTTCTATGACTGGAGCACAGAGAGGGAGGTGGGTGAGCATAATCTTGGGAGAATGCCTGTTTAATCAAGTGTAGTTTCAGCTGCATTTCTGACCCTTCTGAGTGCCAGCAGGTGTGTTGCTGAATGTCCATATCCCTCAGTGGACACTTGCTATGTGGCTGTTTGAAAATCTGAACTTCATTGACCAAAACTTTCTAAAACCCACCCTACTGTGCACTTCCTGCAGATCTATAGCTGAATGTGTGCTCTGGCTGCCTGGCAGAAGCTCTCATGAATAAGGAGATGGCTGAATATGCAGCACAGCTAAAGCTCCATTATATTCTCTCCTAAAGTGGCATTATTTCCCCAGGCCTAGTCACATACTTGGTTTTCACCTTAACTTTTCAGAGCTACTAAGAAAGGCAGGAACCTGCACTAATATGCCTTTCTGCTCTTGCTCCCTTTTCAACTCCTGTGTCTGGAAGAGAGTGCCTGATATCTCAGAACTTTGTTCAGCAAACAAAACTTGGGTTGTTTTCCAGGTACAATGGTCAAGCTGCAACATTTTCTCCACGCAGGACCATGCTGCAGCTGCTATTGCAAAAGCTGGTATCCCTGGTAAGTTTTCAATGTTCTAATTTGGCTCTGAGTTGGGGTGTACTGCTTGTTCTAGCTAAATCAAACTACGAAACAAGCTCTTCTGAACAAGCTTTGGGATAGAAGTAGCCCATCAAAAGCAGTGATTGTTACCAAACAGGACATTTTATTCAAGCTGCATTGCATCAGACTGTGTGTAGCACTCCTGAGGGTGGCTGGTGTTGGGCTATGAAGGAGCCTGTCTGGATGTTGCCAGCTTTAAGCCTGGTCATTAAGGTGATTGAATGGGCTTGGTAATTAAATGGATCGGTTTGTAGGGGTGTGTAGATGGTGGTGTTTGGTGCTTTCCAACAAGCTTGGTGCTAAATAGGGGTTGGGGAAGGGATCTTAACTGTAGTGTGACATCTTACAGTGACAGTGTCAATACTCAAGCTACTTCTAGGCTAGATCTGGGCTCGCTGTGTTGCTGCCTAATATCCCTGAAGTACATTATCAGGATGCTGCTGTTTGTTGCTGTCGCCTTCCAATAAAGAGGCATTCCTTGTAGATTCATTAAGGTGTCTGCTGTGTTACTCAGCTTGAGGACATGCAGTCCTCCTAGCTCTGTTCTGGGAACTGCATAGCCTGAGCCTGGGTGTTTGCAGAGGTTAGATCTGATTTCTGGAAGCCTAGTTCTTTGCTTTGGGAGGTGTCTTTCATTTGTTATAATTAAATAGTGCCACAACTCCTTCCCCAGCTGTGGTCCATTCTAAGGTAACAGAAGAAAGTGATCCCTTAATTACTAGCAGCAGGTAACACCTCCTCTGCCTGTCTCTGGCATGTGATGTCAAAGGACCAAGTGGGACTCTAGATCTGATGTTAGGATATTGACTTTCTCACTGCTCTCAACACCCAAAACTCAACTGAAGAGCAGTTTACAGGTGGAGTGTTTGTCTAAGTTTTTGACCTCTCCCCTTGGTATCCTTGTTTTGTGGAACTTGTTTTTTTTTGTTAATACTGCACTTCACATGCTGCATTTGCAAGGCATTGGAGGGCTGCTGATCCTTTGGATACAATATGAGATACTGATTTGCCCCTGCAGAATGGACAATTGCATGATTGGCCTTTCATAGCTCAAGGTTGATTTTCTGTGTAAACAGTGGGAAATGAGAATTCAGCCAAATGTTGGGGTATGCAAATCACATGCCTCATATACGTTTGAATGGCTGAGTACCACTGAGGCTGAAATATAGTATGAATCCAGTTCCAATGCCTGGAAAGGCAGAAATACTGCTAGATACAACATGCTAGTTGTTGCAGCATGTTGCTGGTGGTAGATGTACTCATACAGAAATGTGTCCTGTTACAAGCAGACAAGCAGCTTGGATTTTGGTGCTGTGCTGGACACTAGAGTATAAAAGTTGCTGAAGAGTTTGGTGCTAAAGTTTAGTCCCTCTTTTCTGCTGTGCTAGAAAATGCTGTAGTTGTGTTTTCATTTGTCTATATAAATATATCCAGTGGCTATTTCTAATTCCTAGTAGCATAGGGTGTATTAGGGGAGCAAGTGGGGTGTTGTGGATATCTCTGGTATGATTTGCTTTGCCTTTTCCCTCTTAACATGGAAGAAGGGTAAGGAGAGCACAAAATTTGACCAAGTTTGTGCCCTGGAAT
>NW_009924016.1:0-28905 GCF_000696875.1 Nestor notabilis | reverse complement strand
ATTCCTGCTCATTCTGAGACCTTTTTTTCAATGAAGGTGTCTCTTCTGGCCTGCAGGCACAGATAATAATCTGTCTGTCTGCTCCTGAGAGCTGCTGGTGAAATCTTCCTTCTGCTGCTTTACCACATGCTGAGTAAGAAACTGGCTAATTGTGTGTGCTTGTTCCTGTGTAGTGTTTGCCTGGAAAGGGGAGACAGATGAGGAGTATTTGTGGTGCATTGAGCAGACCCTGTACTTCAAGGATGGGCAGCCCCTCAACATGATTTTGGACGATGGTGGTGATCTTACCAATCTAGTTCATACCAAATACCCACAGCTCTTGAAAGGTGAGTGGTATTTTGCTTTGTCAGGCACAGTTCTGCTTGGGAAGCTGTTTAGGCAATCTCTTTCTGTGGGTGGGGTAGAGGCAGGCATGTGCAAACAGGCTATGAGTCTATGAAAACTGCTTACAGGCCAAGACCAAAACATCTTACCTGCAGGAGCTGCTTCCATCTCCGCTTTTTAGTATATAAGCTGCAGTGGCCTGTCCTGGCCATCCTTCACAGTGCCCATGACCTGTACCAGTGGTACAGCTGGCTTGCCAAGGCTTCCAGCCTTCCTGGAAATGGGCTGTGTTTTAGAATTGTTCAGTATCTGCTTGCAGTTAATATTTTTACCATTAATGCTTTTTCATCCTCATCATCTTAGTGTACCTCCGGATGAAGTCATGGCAACTTGTAACCTTTCTTGGAAAGGGAACAATTTTCTGCCTTATAAACTACAAGGCATTGACTCATCCAGTTTGTCAGTCAAGATGCTGATGGAGTCAGGGTTGGGGCACTTGCTTTAACTTATCTTCAGTGTAAGTTAGTGAAACTAAAACCAGATCAGAGTGGTGTTGCTAGCACATGCTTATGTAAGAGGATTTATCTGAATAGAATTTGAAGCATGACTGCTTCTCCTGAGCTCTCCCAGTGTCCATCATCTGTGCTGCTGCAAGCTGGAGACACCTGGTGTTGCTAAAGGGTATGTTTGATCTGGGATGTGAAGAAAATTGGATGGTGGTATGGGGTGGAGATTAAACTGATACAGTGGGGTGTACTAATATTCATTCTAGGTCCATAGAGGTGAGGTTGCTGTGGAAACCTGCTGGATCAGTGCTGACTCTTGCACTGCTTTAAGAGGAAGCTATGGGGGGAAATCTGAAGGCGGTAGCCCATGGATATGGCTGTGTGAGGGGAAAAGTCTGGGGCTGCTCCCCATCCATGTGCTCATGTGGGTAGGGGCAGCAGGAAGAGAGAAAGCTGCTTCTGTGTGGCAGGCCTCCTTTTGTCCTTCATCCTCAGCCTGGTGTCACTAGTAATCCAGCAGTCAACATCTCTTATTTGAACTGTAATGAGAGATTTTCACTGGTGTCTGCTCAGCCATGCTGGGATCCTCTCTTCTGCCAAAGGTCTCCTGCTTCCTAGATTGCCTCTGTCTGATGTTCATGACCTCTTGTGTTCCTGCCATACCACAACTGGTCATACGTCCCCGTCTTCCTGGCATTGTCAGAGGCTGAAAAAAGCATTTTTCACATTCATACTCTGTTTTGCAGGGTTGTTTCCTTGCCATGCACCTGGAGCACCTCAATTGATGTCCCTGTTCTTGAGGATCCTTGTGCTGAGCTCCTTTCACACTTCCATCCCTCCTGCTGTCTGCTCTTTTGTCCCCTGCAGCCGTTTGCTCCTTCTTGTGTGCTCCTGGTGTGGAAGGGACTGGTATAGTATGGTGCATCAGGGCAATGGCTGTTGAAGTGTCTCCTGTCCTGGCCATCCATCTCAAGTCTGCTACTGATGATAAACATCCCTACTGCCTGGGGTTGCTTTCTAAATTTATGGGGATGACTCTTCTACTATACTTCTAGAGTCTAGACAGGATGCCATAGGTGCCAGAATGTGTGTGCTCTCTGCTTTTAATTCAGTAAACTAATTAAAGACTGATCTCTGTGGAGTGTGACAGAACTTGATCTGTTCTACCTTCCAGTCTATTGCTCTTTGGAAACAGCAAAACTTCCAGAGTGGTACCACTGAGTAGATTCTTGATATCATTTAATGAAGCTCTGTGCTTAGCCCTTTGCTGCAAAGACTGTTTAAATGAAGCTGTGTAGCATCTGTTTTTATTATCTTGCTGATAATAGAGGCTAATATATCCTAAGGGCTTGTGGTGATATTTGACCTCTTCGGTGAGAGGTAGGACAAGAGCAACATTGGAAGAGCATGCACAGTGTGTGGAAAGACTGGACTGTGAGTGGAGGAGGCTTTTGGGCATGCAGCATCTGATTGAAACAGAAGTTAGTTCAGTCCTAGTGTGCAACTAAGAGTTGAAAAGAGGGCTCATTCAAGCTTGCTTCAACTAGGAGATGTGTTAAATAGCTGTGTGGAAATGCTCAGCAAGCTTCCTCTCTCTCATCGTGCCTGCTGTTAGAAGGCAGAATGGCCTTGTTACTGTGGGCTTATTCCATTAAATTAAATGCCCTTAAAAGTAAGATAAAGGTAGGAGGGGGAAAACTAGAACTCAGCAACGGAGAAGGTCATCTGAACTTGTGCGAGGGAGGTCTCTGGCATCTGTGCAGAAGAATGCCATTGAGAAAGGATGGAGAAGATTGGATCACGTGTGATCCATTGATGCAGACTTGCTCACTGACCAGGTAAGAAACACAGTGGAGCAAAGTGCTTTTCAAGGCTTTTCCAATTTAATTCAACCTTTTCCTTACTGTAGGCCGTTTGCAGTCACTGAAGTCACTGTGGCATTGAAATTGAGTGGTGTAGGCAGGACTTTCAGCAGAGTTGCAAAGCAGTTCAGCCCAGCTATAAATGTCACCTGGGGGCAGCAGGCAGGTGGTCTTCAGAGAAGGGAACTTGCTGGTGTGTGATGTGAGGTTCACTTAGCAGACTGTCTTTAAATTGCACTAAGCTTAGGAAAGTCAGCCTAGAGAGCTTTTGAAGGATGTCTCCTGGTTGTCAGGTAGACCTGGAGAGAGAGGGCAGGTTTGAACTGGAGGTTTCTGCTGTGACCTCCCCCAGATTTCCTTTATGTGGGAATGATTGTACTTGATCAAAGGAGTTGCTCTGGGATATTGATACTTTTGGTTAACTACAGATGCTGTAGGTTTATAGTTTCTTTAAATTGTCCTGTCCCCTCTAAGCAAGTCCTAACTATGCTGAAGCCTGAATTTGTTCTCTCTTCACGTAAACCTCTGGGAAGTGCAGGTACTGCAGGCTTGGTGTGAGGTGTGGGATGACAGACCTCTGGGGATAAATCAGCCTAATATTGAGCTCTGTTTCCTTCTGGCGTAGTTTATCTCATTTCCTTCTTGGGACACAGTGCCAGTGCTTCAACCTGGTGTTCTGGCTCTTAAACTCTATTAAGACTGGTATAAATTCTGGTTGGAAGTGTTCAAGACCAGGTTGGATGGGGCTTGGAGCAACCTGGTCTAGTGGAAGGTGTCCCTGCCTGTGGCTGACAGCTTTGATTGTCCTCTGGGCAAAGCCAGCAGCTCAGGTGGAGACCCTGGTCTTGAGCTGGTCCCTTCCATTTTTCCAAAAAATATTTTGTCCTGCTCTTTTAATTGCCTTGTGGAAAAGAAACTGGTTTGAATTTCAAACTACTGTTTGCAGACCAAAATGAGGGTTCTTGTCTCTTCCCTGCTTCCTGCAAAGGGTTTGTTAGGCTTCTGGAGCATGCTCCCAGTGATAGTTTGCAGTGGTGTTAACTCCAGCTAAGGTGAATCCTTTTTCTCTCCTCACAGGAATTAGAGGTATTTCAGAAGAGACAACCACTGGAGTTCACAACCTGTACAAGATGAAGGCCAATGGGACCCTGAAAGTGCCAGCTATCAATGTTAATGACTCTGTCACCAAGGTAATGCAGCTAGAGCCCTTCTGCTCTGTTCTGCTGTCTGACCGGTTTGGTGTGGGGATGTCAGTGTATCCATGCAAGTACTCCTTCTCTTGCTGAGCTTTTCCTGATCTGGTACTGAACAGATTTTCACCATATCCTTGAAGTGAACCCACGATGTCTCTAATGGGAAGTGCCATGTTTTTGGAATATGAAGGGCTTTTCTTATATGTAAAGACATGCATTCTTCTACATCTCAATGTGAAAACACTTATGGAGATCATGGCTCCTGGTGTACAGTTCCTATGGCAAGGGACATGTCCTCGCTCTTGAGTAGCTTAAAGCCCACAGATAGGTGATGGATACCAGTTGGAAAAAGGTCTGGTATCTCTGAGCAGAAGTCGCAAAGGATAGGGCAGGAGGTATTTATTCCGTTCTTAGATATACTTATTACTGCCTCCTGAGACAAATCCTGGTGAATTTGGGGATGAGGTGTGGAGATTAAAGGCCAGGACCCCTGGTTGCCAGCAAGCCAAAGATCATTTATTAATGGTTTATATTGCCTTACATAGAATATTAATATTGCTTGCATTAGCTAAGCTGCTATGATTGGTTCAGTCTCTGTGTTCACATGCCGCTTCCAGCTCTTCCATTGGTTCTTTGCCACTGTCTACACCACAATTTTCTGCTTGCTTAGTCCTGCTTTTTGTTGCAATCCGTTCTGTTGTATCTTGTAGTTGTTACTTCTGCTCTCCGCCTTGGTTTTCCCCTGTCAGTTTGCCTGTGATTCAAGGTCGCTCATGCTCAAGCCAACATTAATGCAGTCTGAGCCAATATTCAAACCAAGATCATCATAACTTTCCCCCCACATCTCCCCCTTTTTGTTTTTCTATAAACATCACCTAACGAAACATTTTTTGCATCATATTCTGTAGGCAAGATGACAAACAAGGTATAACCATTATAATGCAAAGAAACATGCCTAATATAAACAATCCAGCTGTTACAATTGATTGGAGCCAGCCTGTAATTTCCCAGCTACTCAATATTCCGTGTAACCAAGAAAGTCCATCATCCTTTGAAACTTCATGGAGAATTTTAGCATGGTCCCATATTTTTTTGAACATCTGTATTTGCTATGATTGGTCTATAAAAGGTACAACAACTCTCATTTATTAAAGTGCAGACTCCCCCTGCCTGTGCTGTTAAAATGTCTAGGGCCATTTGGGTTTATAATACCAATTTTTTTACAGAATCTGTTCCTCATTTTAACCCCAGAATTGCATCTGCTGTGGTATTGGCTATTATTTCCATCTCAGCTGAAATGTTAATTATAGCTCGTTCCAATTGAACAATCCCCAGCATAGGAATAAATGTCCTAACAAAGCTATGAAATCCGGTATTATAACGGGACAAAGGATTGCTGATGCTTCTTTTTCCTCTGACCTTCTTCCATGTATCTCGCAATATACCTTGCAAGTGTGACTGGTCAAAGATTTGCAATGGAGGGGCCAGGATCCCCAAAGTACATTCTCTGGTCCAATTCCTTGGCAATTGTTTTCTAGCATGGGCATCGCCACATAACCACCAATATCCATCAGGCAGATTACAAGTATCATTTATGGCCTTTGCCACTTGGGTGGTAGTCTTGCTATATAAGTAATCAGCCCATGATTGTTTAAGTGTGCTATTGGTATATTCTCCTCTGGTTTACACCTGTATTTGGCTTTAGGAGCACAGCAGTCCTGGACCAGTTACCAACCGTTCGGTTTAACGTGCCTAGGTTAACAGTGGTTGAGGTATTATACTGAATGTAGAATAAACTGGTATTGACCATAGTCATCACGAAAGGTACCCCTTCCAAAGTCACATTCATGGTATGGCACTTATTTGGTGTTTCATATAAAGCATGGGGATCAAGATCCGTCCAATTGCTCAGGGGAATGCGTAAAAGTGGGGAGTTGAATTGATCTGCCTTTCCACCAGTACCTCCTTTGACACTGCTCTTTTGTGTCTTCCCACTCACTTTCACAAACTTCCCCTACCTGTGGGACAAGGTGCGATTTACTGCACAGTAATTTAACTATATTGGCTTTGAGAGGTACAGGCTGGCTCCCTCGACAAACTACATAATCCTTCCCTAAATTGTGAATCACAATACCAGTGATGCTTACAGTAGCAACACTGACACTTTAACAAAACCCAAACCTGGTACGAGTTTTCATATAATCTAGAAACAAGTCCACATGTAAAGCAGGAAATCACCCTTGCTAATACATTAGTACTGGAACTTAGAATCCGAAGGTTGCTCCCAAGGCCACCTTCTGCCCTGCGGTGGTCACATATGCCCCCTTTAAATAAAATCATTCATTTCCCTGTTTATCCAATGCCCTCCCTCTTTTAAATATTCCTAAGGTTTGGGCCCAATCCACCGCTATTCTCTTTGGTCACTTTACATGGACATATAAGCTACTTAAACATTACATGCGCATGCAAACACAAACTTTTAACATAAAATTCCCGGGTATACAAGTAACACAATTATCACTCCAGATGTCATCCATCCAGCCGCTGCAAGTAATCTTATCGCAATTGCAAGAGGCCCGCTTACCCTTCTCCTGCTTCTTACATACCAGTCATTAGCAGGTCCATCCTGGCTCCTGACACTGGGATTCAGCGGCGACCTCGGATTTGCTCAATCTACTCCCAAGAACGCTAGCGGCCGCCCTATCGGTCAGCAAATCCCCTTCTTGCCATATCGGGTACCCTCCTCCCCTATGGGCTATGCTGCACGCCAGATGTCTCTGTGCGATTTACCAGCTGCCCTGACCACGCATACGACTTATGCGTCCCTCTTACAAAATGACTGTTTGCTTCCGCGGCCTCAGGAGGTTGTTGTCTGCTCCCGTGGTGAGCGGCCGGCAGCATCGGGGCGCGCCCAGGAGCCTCCGCTCCGTGGCAGAGCAGAGGACCTCCTGCCTGGCTCGCCAAACTGATGTGCGGAAAGCAGACTCCACAGTCTGTAAGACTGCAAAGCAGGTATGTTTAGGAAGCACTGTGCAGCAGGGGGAGTTGTCCCACAAAGCCGTGTGCCCTGGCATGACAACTTGCTTCAAATTTATAGTTAACTGTTACATATTCATAAGGTTTCCTAATACGCCTATACATATGTATGACCTATCCCTGTTTCGTATTAAAATTAGGGCTCCTTCCTCTTGCACCTGTGCAGTGTCTCCTGGTGGTGGTCTTCTGGGGTCGTGGGGGATGAAGGCCATAGATCTTCCTCACCATGTAGTTTTCACCCCTTGGTTTCACACATGCTCAAAGTTCTCTTGGGTTCTCTCCAAACTACAAGGTCAGCTTCAGCCAGTTAGGAACTAGCTCTTGTGAGAAACTGCTAATTTTATCTAGTCCTTGCTGATTTCAGGAACTGCCATTTGTAATAAACTTCGTGCAAATGAGGAAGTTAGACTGTATTGCATAATGGTCTTTCACAGTCCCTTTACCAGCTCCCATCGCATGGGTTCCCAGGTATTTGGTCCCCGATTTTGCACTATCACAAGGAAATTCAAATTGATGATCTCCTGCTCTGCTGCAGCTTGCTTTCGAAGTGAAGCCCATCTCATCGTTGGGTCATATTCCTCCCTATCTTCAAGTGATAGATCCTGCAGAGCAGGGAGAGCGGCAGATGGAGATGCTGCATTAACAACTCCACTCGAAGGGGGAGGCTGAGGTAGTAGAAGGGTGGGAGAACTTGCAGCAGAACCCTCAGAAACAGGGGTGGGTGGAGGTGTTTGCACCCCGCTTGTCTTTGACCGCCATGTATCTGTTTTAAGGCCTCAAAGATCACTCGCCAAGTTGTCAGCAGGGGAATCACTCATGTGTCTCCACGGGAGGCAGCGTCCCACAACCTTTCTTTTGCTGTCTCCCACATTGGCAGTTGAAAAGAGGTATTTGAATTTGCCTCAAGTCCCTGACCTTTCAGCCAAATCAGCAGGGACTTAACTGCTTTTTCATCATATGTGATTGCCTGTCTTGCAGGAATCTTAAGTAAGAGTTACTATAGTCTTCTGTCACCATTTGTGACCCCATCGTCCTGACCGCTCACCTGTCAGTGATCCTTGTGCCCAGGCTGCAGCTCTCTGGTCCACTGCTCTTTAGTTCGGTCAGCTCTCCACTGGTGCTCTATCGTCAGCTTTTGTGCCCCACGGTGGGCACCATTTGTGGATATTAAAGGCATGGACCCCTGGTTGCCAGCAAGCCAAAGATCATTTATTATTGCAATCTGTTCTGTTGTATCTTGTAGTTGTTATTTCTGCTCTCCACCTTGGTTTTCCCCGGTCAGTTTGCCTGTGATTCAAGGTCGCTCATGCTCAAGCCAACATTAATGCAGTCTGAGCCAATATTCAAACCAAGATCATCATAACTTTCCCCCACAATGAGGGGGGATGGTGTTCAAAGTGTTGGTGCTTTTTGGATGCAGATGAATTACAGTGGGAATTAGAGGTGTGCTTAAGGCTTTATGCATGTACATGCTTAAAGTCTAGTTGCTAAATCAAGTTACCATACTAACATCATCCTGTTGGGCATGGCAGTTCTCACTGACTGTTTGGCCTGCTTTCTCTGCAGTTTGCTGCCTGAAGAGTATCTCCTTTCTGCTCACAAAGAGGCATCTGGTGGTTTTTTCATAGCTAGTGGTCTGGAATGCACTTGGTCTTGGAGAAAGCTTTTTCTCTTTGCATCCTTTTCACCTAGAATTGTGCCTCCTGCACAATAACTATTAATACTCTTTAGCAGATTTGGAAATTCAGATGTTTCTTATAAAGCCTCTTGAGTGGATTTGGGTTAAGCTCACTTTATTCTAGTGCCAAACACGTGCTTACTTTCAAGTGGTGTTTGTTATTTATCTAGTAAATGATTGATACTAACCACAGCTGTACATCTCCAGGAAGACATGCAACTGAGCTGACAAATTCTTCTCTCCTAGTTAGATATTTATGTTGGTTGCCAGGTTCCTATACTGGTATTTGGAGAGAGAAGGTAGGCAGCATCCAGTTCTGTTCTTCCCTCCTGCCACTCAAATGTATTTTTGGGTGGGACAGATGTCTGCATCTGGCACTCTGTTAACTTGCCTGCATGGGAATACACAGGCACCTGAAGACTTTCATTGTAATTGGGGCATTTAGTGATGAGGAATCGAATCTGACCGTCCTGTTTTCCTCTACAAGAAGGTTTATACTGCAAGGAAAATCTGCTGGAGGACTAGAAAGGAGCATTACCAACTGCCACCAGCTTGGAATTTTGAAGGACATGATTTTTCTGAAATATTAATGGCAAGTGTGCCTGCAATAAGACTTACAAGCACTGAGTCAGGAACTTCTAGATCTGAAGTACAAGTTCTTACACATTAGTCCTCTGCCAGCTTCTGAAGCTGGGAGTAGCATGCCCCTATACCTTGTAACTTGCTCAGATGATGTATTGGAGTTGTAGCCACAATATTTTTATTTTTGTTTTTATTATAAATCTATATCGATGGAATTTGTGCTTTTATTATAAAAAATTTGTAAGCTGTAGACTGAATCCCAAACTATAACATCACCTTACACATGCTCGATATCACCAGCAGGGCAGGCTTTGAGACCAGAATTTTGTTGCGAATGGTGAGTTCTTTATGCCTCTCTTGGGAAGTATAGCACAACTTTGGTAGCCAGCTGGTTTTAACTTCTTGGCTTCTGTAGCTCTTCAGATAATCAAATCTCTTTATACAGCCCATCCTCCTGGTCAGAACAAAGGGGCCCAAAGAGAAAAAGGAGGGTGTTAGAAAAATCAGTACAGCCACATGCTACTGAGTTTAGGACTATGTTCAAGTGGAGTATTATTTGTCATCTGACTTCGCATAGGAACTTTGATTTGGAGGTCTGGCTATTAAGCTCATGTGTTAATGTAACAGTAGGAGGATGTTCTGCAATGGGGCATTAGGAGAGGAAGTCCAGGGGACCTTGGTTGCAGGGACCACTGTTGTGAGTGGCTCCTTCTTGGATTTTTCTAGATCTGAGCAGTCTGGCAGCATTAGTGTAACTCTTCCTGGGAGAAGATGCTATTTTCATCTTCCTGGACTGCAGGAACCAATTTCTCATGGTTAATGTGGGCACCTTGCTGCTTCTGCAGGGTGCATGTGTCTTGCAAAGATGATAATAAGTTGTCCAGATATTCTGCTGGCATTTTTTTGCCTACCTGTGGCACTTGGTTCAGTTCATTGTCTGATAAACAGCAGCAGAGAACTGGTGAGCATCTGGTTAAGGAGCTCGGACCTACCTGTGTACACAGCATCCTGGTTTGTACTACCAACACAACTCAATTTTGCTTCTTCAAAGACTTTTTACTTGACTTTCATCAGTTCTGAAACTGCTCCTTTTTCTTCCTCAGAGCAAGTTCGATAACCTTTATGGTTGCAGAGAGTCCCTCATCGATGGCATCAAGCGTGCTACAGATGTCATGATTGCTGGGAAAGTGGCAGTTGTGGCAGGTTATGGTGATGTGGGCAAAGGCTGTGCTCAGGCCCTGCGGAGCTTTGGAGCCAGAGTCATCATCACTGAAATTGACCCCATCAACGCACTGCAGGCAGCCATGGAAGGTGAGAACTGAAGGAGACGTAGAAATTAATGCATGTGACAGGGGGGTCTGTGTGTCAGTGTAGAGCAACAGGTGATAGTTGGCCAAGGAAGTTTTAGTGGGTTTCAGCCCCCTCCCTGTTGAGGTAGAGATTACTCCAGTTTAACTGTAGGAATTCTTTCCTGGCAGTTAGGGAAGGAATTTATTAGTGTAGGCCTTGAAGATGTGTTTGGAGTCAATGTTACAGAGGCTGTAGTGGGGTAGGCCACACTAAGCCTGCTTTAGAACGGGTTCATTGTCTTCAAGTTGTGTCACTCTGACCTCCAGCATGCATTAAGATGCCACACTCTCTGTCTTTCCAGCTGTGCTTATGGCATGCTCTGGAAGCTGTGCTCCTTCTCTTTGTGTGGGTGACCATTAATTATACTTAGTACCAGTTTATCCCATTTCTGTTCATACCTGACTAGAACCTGCAGGTGTTGTGGGTGTCCTTCCCTTTGCAAACTTGACCCCTGAATTCAGTCTGAGTGCTGTGCCAGATACTAAGCCTATGGACATAAGACACTGAATGTATAGATCTACAGATTGGAAATGGGTGAGGGATAGGCATTTTCGTGCTGTGCTGGTATTTAGTAAGACAAGTATGTCTGCTACTTTGCATCCTCCATAGGTCAGGTGTTGGCACAGACTTTTCTTACTCATTCTTTCTCCATACTTTTCTACTTGAAATATTGTATCTCATTTTTTAGTAAGTGCTGGTGCTGGATAGAGGAATAACATTTTCTCTTTTCAGGTTATGAAGTTACAACCATGGAGGAGGCCTGCAAAGAAGGCAATATCTTTGTTACCACAACTGGCTGCACTGATATTGTTCAGGGCAGGTACGGTCTAACCACTTGCTTTAGTGAAAAGCATACCTGTACAGTTAGATTGGTTTAAAATACAATCACAACTTGTCAGCAGTATGGTGAGGGTTAGCACACAGTCTCATTGCAGGACATCAGAATTTAGCATCTATTTGGTGAGAAATCAGAGCTTTGGTCTTTCAGTTCAGTTGGATATTGCCATGTTGCAGTTGTTCTGTCTTACAGCATGTGATGATGTGGAAACAAAAGGTGTAGAGGGATAGATAGCTCTGAGGCTCTTATTCTCCAGAAGCCTAAATTCTGTGTTAGGACAGCTAAATGTGAAGAGAGGGGGTAGGTAAAGGTTGAAAGTAATTCCATCTGTGAGTAAACATGTTTCAGTTTTGCCCAATTACAATAGTTTTACTTTCTATACTGGGAAAATATTTTCTCCTCAATAACCTCTTACATCCCTGGGAAGTTTCCTTCCCTAGAAACTGGAAAGCTTTTTTCCAGTAGAATTTGCATGCTTGCAAGGTTACCAGACCCACACATCTTACAGGAGTCAAATGCAATCAGTGAGCACTTAACATTTCTCCTTGGACAGAGCTATGGACCAGAGCATCTTCTTTTGCTGAAGAAAATTTTTTTGTGCATTAATTTTTAATGTAACTTTTTTTTTTTTTTGCAGGCACTTTGAGCAGATGAAGGATGATGCCATAGTGTGTAATATTGGCCATTTTGATGTGGAAGTTGATGCAAAATGGCTGAATGAAAATGCAGTAGAAGCGGTGAATGTTAAACCTCAGGTGAGACAGCCCTTGTGCAAGCTCTCCTGCTAGAAAACCAATAGCTACTCAGTGTCTCTTTCCAGAAAGGGACGTTATTTCTTTGAAGGTACTTTGTGTTTAGCTTTCTTATTGCTCTGGGCTGATAGAATGGAGATTCTACTCCACTCTTCCTTGATTAAACTGAAACAAGCTGCATGATATATTCTCGTGTTGGTATTAACACAGTTGGTTCCAGCCAGTGCCCAAGTGTGTACAGCGTGTGGATGCATCTTTCTCCATGTGTTCCTACTTCCTTGACAAACAGGAGCCTACCACTTAGTGGTGGCTGTGTAAACAATTTATTGCATCAAGCTGATTCCTTATAGGAAGTCAGCTTTGACATTTGGGGTATGATGAGGAGGTATGTAAGTGTGCTTTCTTTGATAGCCCTGAGCTAAAACCAACGTCATAACTGAGTTTCAAAAAGCAAGCTAGAACAGACCATAGAGACCATATAAAACTTAACAACAGAGTGCATAGGTTGCCTGGTGGCTGATCTGAATTTCTTCTCAAAGCTACTTGCTCATGTACTGCTCTGCACAAGAACAATCGTGGTCTTAGTGCTGTGTGCCAGGACTAGAGTAAATGTCAGGGAAATTTTGGTATTCAGTCAAGGTTCTTAAGAATTCACACCTTTGTTTTCAAAGTGCTTTTTTCAGTCACACAGAAGCCTCAGGAAAGTCTATCTGGAGCTCTGCCCAACTCAGGCTTCTCTTCAAAGACTTAATGGCTTCATTTTAGAACCCTGTGTACACCAGAAGTCTGCGTGTGGCCAGAGAAGGCCAGATGTGTTATCCTTCCTCAGCTTGCAGTTCCACCATGTATTTACTTCAAGGTATGGCTGTAGCTACGTAGGTGTCCTGGCTTCAGCTGTAACAGTCGTTTTTCGCCTTTGTAGTAGCTGGTGCAGTGCTGCATTTTTGACTTTAGTCAGAGATCAGCACTGATAACACACCCATGTTTTAGTTGTCGCTAAGTAATGCTTACTCCGATCAAGGACTCTTCAGTCTCATGCTCTGCCAGTGAGGAGGGGCACAGACAACCAGAAGGAAGCAGAGACAGGACACCTGACCCAAACTGGCCAAAGGGCTATTCCATACCACAGCATGTTGTGCCCAGTATATAAACTGGGGAGAGTTACCCGGAAGGCCCAGGTCACTGCTCAGGTCAGGCTGGGTATCGGTGGGCGGGTGGTGAGCAATTGTATTGTGCATCACTTGTGTTTATTGTTTTCTTTTTCTTTTCTCCTTTTAGTTTTATATTCTTTCCCCTTGTTATTTCCCTTATCATTATTACTGGTGGTAGCAGTAGTGGTTTTGTATCATACCTTAGTTACTGAAGTGTTCTTGTCTCAACCTGTGGGATTTACATTCTTTTGATTCTCCTCCTCATCCCTCTGGGAGCCGGGGGCAGAGTGAGCGAGTGACTGAGTGGTTCTGAGTTACCAGCAGGGCTTAAACCATGACAATAGGGAAATGGGGATCTAAAATTTCAGCTTTTCAGCTATGTGTCAAAGCAGAGAAACTAAATCAAAACTGGTTTGTAACACTGGCTTTGAGGGAGAATACCACATAAAGCAAACCAGGCTTTGTCTGCCTTGGCATGGGACTTCTAGTTGACTTTTAAGAAGGGAGTGTGCTTGCTGATAGCAGGATTCTGGGACAGGTTTTCTACTTTTTTAAAAACACCACACCCAAGCATACATACATACATACATAGTAGATCTTAATCTGCCCTTCCAATTTTCGTAACTCCCCAGTGGCTTATGGGCTACCCACATCAAACCCTTACTAAACAGTTGAGAGTCTTTTCAGGATTGTGTTTGCTGTTGGGACACTCTGTGTGGGCTCAACTTGAATATATAATGTTATACCCTCAAGTTCTCACTATGTTCAAGTCTGTTCTTGCTTATGACCTTAGGGTGGAGCTGATTTTGCACAGCAGCTCTTGTCCTAGAGAAGCCTATAGCTAGCTGCTTGCTTTCTGCTAGCTCAGGTTTTAAAACTAGAACTGGGACTGCTCAGAAAGTAAATGTTGTTGAAGGCTAACTTGGATGCTAGTATGGTAACATACAAACTACCTGCACATGGCCATTCAGTGTGGCTCCTAAAGTCCATGTGAAAAATTTGTCACTACTGGCAGAGGTAGTAGTCCCTTTTTCATTATATACTGTATTGAAGGAGCCAGTCTGTCACAGATGTATTGAGTAGAGTGAGATGCAGGCTAGTCCAAGTTATGAAAGCTATAACAAGTTTCTGGTTAAAACCAGAATATTACTGTTTCAAAAGGGTGGAATTGGGGTCAAGGTCATCCATGTGGTTTAATGCTGAAAACCTACCTGTTTGAAAGGAATCAGCTAAAGCTTGTAAAAGGTAAAGCTCTCACAGCCCTGAGTGGACCACCTCTGTCTCTGCTTGATGCACAGATAGTGGAGCTGAGAGAATTTACTGAGGGAAATAGCATTTTACCCTTGGCCTATTGTTGGACTTTTGCTTACCAATCTACTGGTTGCCACTGGAGATGGGGATTTTTTACATAGAGGTAAACCTGATCTTCCATGGCCATTCTGTGTGTCTGAAGCTTTCTGAAGTGAGGATGGCCTATAGATGTGTACGCTGTCAAGCCCAATAAAAGCTGGTCTGATTCAGGGATAGTCCTTGGGTTTTGCTGACTTTGACCAGTGAATATGAAGCACTGTTAACTAGTTTGAGTCTCCAGTTGGACTCTTACTGGTGTACTTAATAGTACGTGCTGTGATAGCGGTATATCCCTATGCTTCATTTTGTGTCTGTTTAGATTTGTTGTCCCTAAAAACTTCAGACCTGCATGACAGGGTGAGGAAGTACCTGCTGAGGAGATGTTATGTGAACAAGTTCTGCTGTGGAAAAGCTTCAGTATTCTTTTTCATTCTCTGTCCCTGACAGCCGTGGTGGCTTGGCAGTTGAGCAGGAACGGACTAATACACATCCTAAAAGCATACTTGTTCCAAAAGAGGGAGAGGCAGGAGGGAGAGGCAAAATGTGACTTTAGAGTTGCAAATTCCATGCTTGAAACAAATTAAAAGTAGAAATTTGCTGCAATTGCTTAACTCTTCCAGGACATGTGTTAACTTTAGATTTCAAAACAAGCTTCCAGGAGGTATCCTGCAGCTTCTGTCCCTCTCCATGTGCATGTCTTGAAACCTTTTGCAGGGCAGCAGTTGAAGAGTCATTATAATAATTGATAGAATTGCTCTTACACTGAAATCTGGGAAGGAAATTACCAGTTTGCCACTTAAACCATTGCTGGTTTCTCAGGTTTTTTTTTTCAGATTCATGAAAGGGATGCTTCCATGGTTGTCTTGTCCCTAGTCTTTTGGGGACCTCAATGGGAGGCCAGGCCTGTGAGATGTTGCACTTATCCTTAGAATAACGTGGTTTTCACATCAGTGTTCTGGGTGAGGTATCTTATGTTTTATGATACCAAGTCTCCAAATACTTAAATTTTTACTGACATCTTGCAGCTTTTTTCTATATCCTGCAGCGGGGGACGGGGGGGGGATATAGGTCAACAGCAAAAATCTCTAACCTCCTGTGAAGACATCTATCTCTTGATCAGAGGGTTAATACTGGAGCTGAGGGTTGCTAGACTTCAGCTAGAGGTACAGAGTAGTTGTGGGAGTGTCCCACATGCTAGTTTTCAGTACCATATGGTCTCCATTTACAAGCAGTGAGCTGGTGTAAGAAGTGTTTAATACTTGGGAAAGGAATACTTCTTACTGTGCCGTTCTGACTCATCTGTTGCTTTCAAAGTACAGTTAAGGAAGAATTAGTGTTGAAACGCTGGCAGGTTGTTTTGCAGATGGGTTTGCACTGCAGCCCTCTGCAGCTGTGCTCTGGTACTGGAGACTGATGTGTAGCACAAGCTCAACTCTAGAGGGAAAGGTGGCATCAATGAACTTTGCCTCTGAAAATAAATTGTGTATCATGGTGTGGAGGGAAGTGCAAGGCAGCCGGAAGGTCTAGAGCAGCTAAATGCTGATGGGAAAAGGGAAGAGGTGTTTGTGTAAGTGTGGAGATGAACTTAGTGCTTGGATAACTTGAATTCTACTTCTGTAGCAGTTTCTTGAGCTTATGAATCAGCCTGTTTATCTGCCCATAGATGAATGTGTTTCCACAGTACTGACTTAAGCCTCTGGTGGTACCACTGCTATTTGGTATTTATTTCTGTGGGAATACATTAATTGGCGTATTCTGTGTTAGTCTGCATTGATTGGGTCACATCAGGAGCTGCTGAAGGTATTTGATTCCCTGCCCAAGCCAGCAACTGGCCAGGTGCAAGTTGTGTGGATATTATATGGATGTAACATTTGGACACCTAAACCATCCGGACTTTAAAACTGAAATGATACTCAGCTGCTACCTTGTAAGTAAAATATTAAATATAATATTGTAGCTGTTCTCAGGGTTTTTAGTGTTCTGCTTTATGGGTGCTTCCTTCTTTGTTTCACTTCTTCCTCTCATAATCTTACAATATCTATATGGTATTTTTTGGGTGGACTGAGCATTGTCACTGGTGGTCCAAGTGGGGAATCAGCATCCACAAGAAATATTGCAACTGCTCAGTGGAGAGTGTGCTTACTAACCCTGCCTTGCTGCACTGCTCTTGGACAGCAGAAATTAAGAATTTATTTAGGGCTGCTGTTTGGGGTGGTTACTGTCAGCATCTGTGCTGAAAAAACAATTTGTGTTATGAACCCAAGAAACAGAAACGGTGCTGTGATTGAAGCATTGCTGGAGAAGACAGGTGGAGGCACAGACCTGCTCTAAATGCAAAACACCTATTCAGTAAAATGGTTTCTGTTGGTTTAGTTATTACATCTCTGCTAAGGACCTGTACGAAGATGGGCTTTTCAGAAGACAGTACTGTTACAATTAAAGCTTCATCCCACATGGCTTTTAACTTACAGGCCAAAGGTTTAAGACTAAAATTGAGTGCTAGGTGTTTTGTTTCACATTAAATAACTTTAATAAGTCTAAAAGTATAATACAGCTGTGGGGAGGAACCCTTTTAAGTATTTCACAGTTGTTTTTCTATGGCAGTGTAAGTGGTCTGAAGCATTAACCTTTGTCCAGGTTGGTTGTTGACTATCTTTTAAGTCTTTCCAAATGTTTGCTTTACTCCCATGCGGTTGGTGTGACATGACCAATAAATACTAAAGAGTACTGAATTTTCTTGTAACTTATAGCCCATATTGATGCTTGATTCTGGACTTTAATATTGTAACCTCCTACAGGGATGAAGGCAGGGGAGAAAAGAGCTAGTGACTGGTGCAGATGAGAAGCAGAGTTAAATTTAACATTGGCCAGGAGCCCAATCTGGCCCAGGCAATTGAGGTACCTGTTAAGCGACATTACCTCATGAACTGTGTGAGACTCTTACATAGCTGAAGACCCTTCTCCTTAGCTCATCTGAGACTTGATTCTGTGTGCAGAGTCCTGTTGTACCCAGCATAGCTTGAAAATCAGTCTGGGTGGAGGACCATGTCTTTGGCCCCCTGGCAGCAAAAGGGGGTTGCAGCAGAAGCTAGGATAGCTGTTTGTTATACTATAAAGCATTGGCCTTTTGAGAGTGGGAGGAGTTACAGGGGAGCAGCTTCAGCAGGCTGGGACTCTGGCTCTTACCCGTGTATGAGATGCAAAGGCTCTGGACTGTTTGCCGCTGAGGTGTTCCCTTTTCTCTCCTGTCTTTCCACACCACTTGTTACAATTAAGCATGAATGAGCTGCATTCTACTGCTAGCAGCATCCTCCTCACCACAGCCATCTGAGAACACATGTAGAGAAGCCCCAAGAACTAGGTAACTGGTTCCATATGAAAAGCAGATGCTAAAATTCATGTGCAAAATCCAGCATAGTTGTGAGCTTCACAAATGTTGGTGGGAAATTGAGGAATGGGTGTCTCAATTGTAATCAAAGTCTGTATTGCAAGCCTGCTGCTGAATTGGAAGAAAGCCCACAAAGCTTTGCATGATTTACAGTGCTCTCTTTACCCTGACCTAACACTGCTCTTTCTTTTTCCCACCCAGGTGGATCGCTACACACTGAGGAATGGCCGTCACATTATACTGCTAGCAGAGGGCCGACTGGTCAACTTGGGCTGTGCCATGGGTCACCCCAGCTTTGTTATGAGCAACTCCTTCACCAACCAGGTGCTGGCACAGATCGAGCTGTGGACCAATAGTGATAAATATGCTGTTGGAGTCCATTTCCTGCCAAAGAAGGTGAGTTAGAATAGCAGGAAGATGCAAGCTCGTAAGGAAGTCAGCTTCAAGTGTGATCACATGCATTTGTTCTGTTTGTGCTTGAGTTCATTTTCCTACTGAATGCTGTTGAGAGGAGCTTTTGTCACTTGGCAGATGCTTGGCTTTGATCATGCTGAGTCTGAAGTGGGCTGGTTTTTGTGGCTTACGTGTTGTGTGCAGAACTGGGACTTGTCTGTCCTGTGATAGGAATGTCCAGTCACTTTTTGGCTTGACCTGGTGCTCTTCCCTAAGGTGCTGGGAAGCCCTGTGCTGTCTCAGGGTAGTAAGAAGCTTCTCCTAACAACTTGTTCCTTCTGCTGAATGTCAGTGTTCACAGCAAGCTTTCACATGCCCATCCAGCAGCAAAGTCTAGTGGGGCAGAGTTGAAGCTGGAATGAAACTAGGGATCACTTTTGCTGGATTCTATTTGCACCTGAGCAGAGCTTATCAGAACCCAGTCATAATAGCATCATAAAATATTAATGACAGATTCCCTCAGGTTTCCCTTTAAACTTATCTTGGGATTCTTTGTTCTTGGAAAAATCTGGACATGTCATAACTCACAAATTCCTTTTAGAAAATTAACCTGGTTTTAGTTTTCCAAAAGAGCCTGAGAATTTGAGATGGTCATTGAAAAAGATGCTGGCGTTAAATTCCACTGCCTTTGGAGTGAAACCACGTGTGAGATTAAATGTGGAAAATACTTTTCATTTGGGAAGTGGGATGTGTATATTTGGGCTTACTTATGGAGTGCTTGCTGAAGGACTTAAGCTTCCAAAATCATGTTAATGAAAGCATACCAGAAGTACAGCATAGGAGTTGATCAGCAAGCTGACACATCAGCTTCAAAGGAAAAGTTTTGTTGACAGTTGTCTTGAAAATAATAGTCCAATGCTAACAAAATGTGGCTACATACTTTTCCTGAATAACAGTTTTTTAGTGTACTTGAACTGGAAATGAGAAATAATGCCCAGGTCAGTTACTTAGAAATGGAGTTGCATGTTAGTGAAGCACATGGCAGTGATCTCTTCAGGTTCATGTACTGTGACAACGTGCTCTTTTTACCCTCTGCTCTCCATAGAGAATTTCAAAGAATAGAAGATTTGCCTTGTCAGAATCAACTAAAGACGGGCAGAAGAGCTTTCCCTGAGAATTTTCTGGCTGGTATCTTTCCTTGTTCTCTGTAGTAGGTTTGAGGTCCAAATGTAAAATTCAAGAATTACTAAGTACCTTATATTGCACTTTTTTTTTGACTGCAAGAATATTGCTTTGATGATAAGCTATTACAAACATGCACATGTTTCTGCTGTGTGTGTTTCTGGAAATCCAGGCAAACTGTTCTGTCTGCGGTCTTGGTGCTGAACCTGTGCATAATCATACTCAGCTATCTGATTTTAAGGTAGGAATGTGTTGTGGTTTAACGCACCAGCAACTAAGTATCACACAGCTTTTTGCTCGCTCCCGCATGGGGCGGAGAATTGAAAGAATGTAGGTTGAGATAAGAATAGTTATATAACTGAAGTACGATATAATAATAATAAGGTAAATAACAAGGGGAGAGAATATAAAACTAAGAAGGGGAAAGGAAAACAACACAAGTAAGGCACAATGCAATTGCTCACCACTGGCTGATGGATACCCAGCCCAACCTGAGCAGCAATAGGTTCCTCCCAGCCAACTGCCCCAGTTTATATACTGGGTATAATGAGCTGTGGTATGGAATATCCCTTTAGCTTGTTGGGGTCAGATGTCCTGTCTCTGCTTCCTACTGGCTTCTTGTGCCCCTCCTCACTGGCAGAGCACAAGACTGAAAAGTCCTTCATCAGGGTAAGCATTACTTAACACACCAAAGTTTTAGTTGTTGCTATCTGTGCTATTCTCAGAGTAAAGCCAAAACACAGCACTGCACCAGCTACTAGGAAGGAAATATCCCAGGCAAAACCAGGACAGAATGTCAGCTTACTTTCATCTAAATTTGTGTAGCTTTTCATTTGAATCTTGAAGGCCCCAAGCTGAAGCTGCTGTGAAACAGCTTCTCTGCTGCAGTTTGAGAACCTGATCTGGGCGATGTCAGGGACTCGGCTCCTTTTCAAGTGGGTGTAGTTTGTCTTAAACTTGCTGGAAATACACTTATTAGATTGTCACATGTCACTCTAGTCAACCAAATATGCATTCAATTTTTAACCCTCTTTCGTTTTTTTGTCAGGATCTGCTAACCTTAAGGACTTGTTTTCCTGCTAAACACAGTCCTTCCCGTTGGCTTTTCCTGTTGTGATTTTCCTGACTCTACTGTAGTGTTCAGTAGCTTTCATGGTTTGTTTCTACATTCTTCAACCACTTCATCTTATGTTTCTAATTTTGTCTTGTACATCTTTGGCTGTGTTGGTGCTCAGGAGAGGTTGGCAGTTCCATATTACTTACTATGAGCAGGTTGATCTGCAGCAAATTACACTCTGTATAATGCTACTCTGTACAGATAAAGATGTAGCTTTATATCTGGTTCATTGCAATGGAATTATTTCAAGGTAGTTGCTTGTTACCATACTCCATTTGAGTGGGAAGTCTAGTACTAGTTATTGAATCATTTAGGACATGCTGGTTCACAGAAGCTGAAGATCTTGCTCTTGATTGTTTTGTAGATTTATTGCCCTTCAAATATATAGCAACCTTTTGGGTGTATTTAACTAGTATGGGGGAAATACTGCCAGTCTTTCCTGTACTGCTGGAATTTAGACTTGCCTTCTCTGTTTCCTTAGCAATGATTACTTGTACTTTGTAGGAATTACAAATGGTGGTAAAACTTATCCTTCTTCTTAGGGCTGTTCTATCTTTGAATATCCTCTATGGCTCTTACATTCCCCTCTGACGTAGCAGCTAGTTTGCTATTCTAGTGTTTTTGGACTCTTTTGTACCTGTCTCTTGTAATATATAACTGTCTTATAACTTTACATGTTTTTTCCATCCTTTGAGTTTGCATGTCTGCCTTGCACATGTGGAGTAAAGTATATCAACATTTCTGAGCCTGTGTCCTACAGCCAACCTTGGCTTTTTCCTTAATGAAGACATTGCCAATAGATACTAGCATTCTTGCTGAATTAATGATTATGGAATGAATTACTTAATAGGTGTACTCCTAAGACAGGGATATCTGGAAAGGAGATGCATTTTTTCCAGTATTAGAACTTACAGAATCATAGAATGATTTGGGATGGAAGGGACCTTAAAGCTCCTCCAGTTCCAACCCCTGCCACACTAGAGCAGGTTGCTCCAAGCCCCTGTGTCCAACCTGGCCTTGAACACTGCCAGGGAGGGGGCAGCCACAGCTTCTCTGGGCACCCTGTGCCAGCGCCTCAGCACCCTCACAGGGAAGAACAACTTCCTTATGTCTAATCTCAATCTCCCCTCTGTCAGGTTAAAGCCATTCCCCCTTGTCCTGTTGCTACAGGCCCTTGTCAGAAGCCCCACATTAGGACATCCCATAAAACATGAAGTACTCAGAAATCCCCAAAATTTTTTAAAGTATTTTTAGATACTCCCTCTTCGGGTTCTTGTTGGCCCCTTTAGGCACTGGAGCTGCTCTAAGGTGTCCCCTTCAGGAGCCTTCTCTTCTCCAGCTGCCCCAGCCCAGCTCTCTCAGCCTGGCTCCAGAGCAGAGCTGCTCCAGCCCTCGCAGCAGCTCCGGGGCCTCCTCTGGCCTCGCTCCAGCAGCTCCACGTCCCTCCTGTGCTGTTCCCCAGAGCTGGATCAGGGCTGCAGGGGGGGTCTCCCCAGAGCACAGCAGAGGGGCAGGATCCCCTCCCTGACCTGCTGCTGACCTCTGGGGGTGCACCCAGCACACAGGGGGTTCTGGGTTCAAACGCACACTGAAGCCGGGTCATGGGGAGCTTTTAGTCAACCAACCCCTGCAAAGTCCTTCTCTAAAATTACCTAAAATTGTAAGATGATAGCCTAGTGTGTTGAGATGTCTTCATAGTGGAAATGTGACTGAGGCTTTACCATTCTACCAAAATGGATATTCTTGTCTCTGAACAGATTATCTCTGTTCTTTACTTGTTGGATGGATGTGATTGTGTTAATGAGATAGAAATGGACTTGATTGAGTCTCTGACTCACTTAAATTTAACTTTTAAGTCCCTCAAAAGCTTGTGCCTTTTCCATCTGAATGCAGTTCTGTGCTGGAAGCAGATGCCTCTGCTCTTAAGCAGGTGAGGTATGTTGGCCAGCAAAGAGCTGTCTGACTGTTCATCTTTGTCAGCCAAAGTCCTCCATGGGGCTGATACTGATTTTTCACATTCTCGTCTCACTATTGTCCATGACTTCCTGAACTAATTTGTTCTGCTAATATTCTCATCTCAATGTTTTGTTTTCCAGCTGGATGAAGCTGTGGCTGCTGCTCATCTGGATAAACTGTGTGTGAAGCTGACAAAGCTGAGTGACAAACAGGCCAAATACCTTGGCTTATCAAGAGATGGGCCATTCAAGCCAGACCACTACAGATACTGAGCAGGTGGTACTACCCAAAGACCAAAGCAGGGATACAACCTTCCAAAGCTTGTGTGTGCTGGGCTTCTGAAACAAGCCCTTTGCCATTATCCTCTCAGTGCTGCAGAACCTCTCCCCTTACCAAGGGAGCTTCAGGGCCTTATTTGTTCAAGAGGATCACTCTGACTCTTGGAATTGAATTGGTTACTTGGCTAATGTTATTGTGAAAAGGATCCTATACAATTTTTATTGGCTTTTAATATCCCAGTAAGGGGAGCAGGACAGAAGATTGCTAAATGAAAATGTGTAGTCTTGTCAAATATATGACAACCTCTAGACTGGCTAACCAGTAAGATAGGGAACGGTTTCTACAGGGAGATGCTTTCTGACATGCCCTGCTCAAATCAGGTGCATCCTTAACATTAGGAGGCTGGCAGTTTCAGGGTTCTCTTCACAAGGGTGCCCTAACTGAAGTGCATGTTCTGAATATAGAGTGAGTAGGGAGGAGTGTAGGTTGTTTGGTCTCTTGTCAAACCAACTTAACCTCTTTTGAGGTTAGAACTGGAGGCTTTGGGGTTTTTTTTTCTGGGTTAATTTACTCCATCAGTGTTGGTTAGAACAATGATCTTCTATGCTGCTTCCATACCAACTTGAAGAGGGGTGAGGCAAGAGTTACTTTTTTTTAGCAGGCTTCTAGTGTGTTGTGAATGGCTGAGAAGCCACTGAGGGGATGGTTAGGTTTAGGGACCTTGTTCAATCCTCTGGAAACACCAGCAGCACACTTCTAACCCCAACTTGATTTTTTTTGAGTTGTCATGTCTGCTGTATCTTGTTTGTCACTGACTCAAAAGTGCTTTTATTAAAGATCTAACTGTGGCCTGATTTGGTTTGTATTGTGAGATGCTTTGGGTTTTGCCATGGATCTGTGTGATCCTTAAGCTACTGAAAATATTTACTGTATCTACATAGGGTTTCCTCAAGGCAAAAGCCAGTGCTGTGGCTAGCCTGCATCGTATACGTGAGCTGGGAAAAGCTGCTGCTCAGGTTACTTAGATATTTGAGGGGATGAATCTTACAGGAAAAACACTTTTCCCCCTCTCACCACACACACCTCAATATGTCATGAAAGTCCTCTCTCAACACTGTTCAGCAATGAGTAATATACATGAGGCTACCTCTGTTTAAGGATGCAAGAAGGTGAAAGGTTTAGTATGATAAAGCATGCTTCAAGTGCTCCAAGATTCATTCATCCGTGCACCAGATGTGATGTCAGTGAGCAATTAAAACCGATGATGTAGAGTATGAACTGCTGGAGGAAGAAAAAGGGGGATTAGTACACAAGGTGTTAATCTGGATGCAACATTTTTTCATTGCTTTGTTTTGTATTGACCTCTAAAAAGTACCAGTTTGAATTTCGGTCCCACAAAGCTACTATAAATGATTCCATAATCAGTAGTGAGGATTATCCTGTAACCTTGCATATATACACTGAGCTACACACAGTTGTAGTGCATATCTAAATGTAGGTGGTGGTCACCTTGTGTCACAGAGCGTAATGATGACAGAAAATGTCATTGTAGAGCAAATGCAATGGAAACAAGGACTGGGTGTTGTCCTTCATTAGTTTCCAGAGCTGGGCTTTGGCTTCTCTATACTCATTTCTCAGCTGAATATCTGCTATTCTGAAATACAGAATAGCTGTTGGACTTGGATCATGAATTCATAGAATAATGTAGTTGGAATGGCTACCTGGAAATCTCTGGTTCATCTGTGTCCTCACACCAGGGCCAATTATATCAGGTTGGAGATCAGCTTGCCTGTGTGAGTTTTGGTTGTCTCTGGGGACGGAGATCACAAACCTCCTTAGGCTTCTCTCCCAATATTTAATCACATTCTAGATGAAATTATTTTTCTGTACATTTAACTGGAGTTTCCTATGTTGCAGCCTATGTTCATTGCTTCTCATTTTATCCCTCTGAGAAGTATCTAGCTCCATCTTCATTACATGCTTGCATTAGGTAGTCAAAGGCAGCAGTAAATTCCACTTCACTTTTCTCCAGGTTGAATAAACCCAGGTTTAGTCTCTGTGCTTCAGTTCCCTCATCATCTTGGTGGTCCTCTGTACTTGGATGGATGCTTTCAGGTATGTCAATGTTGTCTTTATACTGGGAAGTGAAAACTGGATGCAGGTATTGTTAAAGTACCAAGAAAGATAAAGATCCTTTCTCTTGACCTGCTGGATCTGCTTTTGTTGGTACAGCTCCAGATAAAGTTTGGCTGCTTTTCTGCATGGGCAGTCAAGGACCTTACACTTCAGAGAAAAGACTGCCTTCACCTTTCCATCTCTAAACAGTTTGGGGTTTTTTTTGAGTAACAGATCCAGCAGCATCTCCCTTAGTTGGCTCGTTGGTCACTTGTGTCAAGAAGTTGGCCCCGATGGTCTCCATAAATCTCCTGCATTGCTTGTGCACAAACCTACTGCCCCTCCAGCAGATACCAGAGAGGCAGAGCTCAAACTCCAGAATTTGCATTGGGCTCTCCAGGCATGGTTTTACACACAGGATCTCTCACTAGAAATACTTCCTGAAATTCAGGATCTGCTGCTCCTGGAGCCAAACATTTACTAGACTTCCTAAGAGCTCCAACAACAACAAACCCTCACATATTTCCAAGAAAAAACGAATGTGTGTGTGTGTGTATGTGTGTGTACATGCAGAGATTCCTCTACCCATTAAACAGATGAATTCTGCAAGCGATCTGTAATGAGGATAAACAGAAACATAAAAGAAGGCCATTGTCTATGAATTATGATGGAAGTGTCCAAACACTAGCACATTGACCAGGTCTGCATTGCAAAGGTTCTGGGCAAGGGTGCTAAAGCATCACTGTGAGGAGGAAAAGAACTGTCTAGTGACTGCCTAGCACAGCATGGTCATTGATCAGACTCACAAAAGCCTGATTTGCTGCTGAGAATATAGTCGTTTCAGCAAGTTAACAGTGTGGGAATTTGTGTGAAACATGGTTTGAGTTGATAAAATACAGGTCTTGTATTTGGAATATATCCTGCTACATCTTCTGGTTTTTTGGTTGAAGAGGACTAGCTCAAACACAGATCCTAATAAAACCATTGGCAGAATTTCTGTTCCTTCCACTGCCTGCAGTGTGGTTGTGGTTTAGTGCTGACTGCAGAAGAAACACTATGCCCAGTACCTGTCAACAGTCTGGTTTGGAAATTGGGGTGACAGTCTACAGCTTTTCTCACTTTTGTGACTTTGCAGAGTAGATGTCACATAGACAGAGCAAGATGTGAGCCACAGGCTCTCTGGAGCTGAAACACAGGATCCCAGAGAGGGGCAGATGGGTTATTGCACCGTATTGAGAACACCGAGATGGGATGAGAGTGTGAAATGGGAAGAAATGCAGGTTTCATACTCAATTTGTGAAACTCAGTTCTGGTGTATGGGTGATGCACTTAATTGTGACCTTGCACATGTGTTCCATGGTAGGTTCTGTGAGGAAGCTGCTCCACCAGGCAGTGTTCATTAGGCTCATGTCCCCAGTCCAGCTGAGCAAATGTAGTAAGTCTTAGAGCAGCAGGCCCTGCCTTCCAGTTCATTAGCCTCTTCCTCCAATCTTGTTTGCAGGCTCATTTTGAAATGCAAAAATATAAAAGTGAGATTTCTAACTGTGCAGAAGTGAGGTCCCGTTGGGGACAGTGTGTACTGTACGTCAGAGGAATGTAGACAGGTAATGTGCTCTTTTTCATGAAGTAGGAATTGACTCAGATTTACAGCTCCCCTTCTGGCCCCTTGCCCCTAAATACTGGCAAGCACTGGCTGAGAACTGTTCAGTTTTTAACATCTTCAATAGTTTCCACTGGCCCACTGCCTATAGTGTGGTTGGGCTGTCCCAGGATGGTGATGAGTCTTGGGCACTCTGCCCCTGCAAAATGATTGAACCTCGTGGTAAAATGAAATTGGTGATGATTAGTCTGTAGACAGGTCTCTGATTTGGTCAAAAAGAGAAATTATGTATTTCCTCAAATGTCTTTCAGATTAATTTTCTACTAATGTTACCTGTGAAAATACTGTTCTTTTATATATGGCAACTCTTGCTGCTGTTTTCCCTCCCCTGTTAAGTCAGACGTGATAAAAGTACAGGCTGTACATTTTTCTCTATTTATCTGAAGCAGAAACACTAGTCTCTATGATTTTTAAAAAGCAACTGGTCTGCTTTGCAGTCTTCCTAGGTCCTGTTGTGTGTGTTTTTTTTGGCATGGCTAAATGCTGTGTGAAATGGAGATTGATGGAGGCCTACACATAGCCTTAGGAAATACGGATCTCTGTGAGCCAAGAACAAAGGGTGGGTAAATTATTCCAGTGATGTCTCTGTTTCGTGACTGAGTTTGTGCTCATAGCAGTGGTTCTTGGAAGATGATACGAAGTTTCTCAGAAGTCAGTTGTGGTTTTAGCCTGTGGGGCTGTTTTGTTAAGATAAATGTAGCAAATATACACTGTAAAGCTTCAGTAGTTTTTGCAGTAGCATTGTTTGCCACTTGGGCAGCTTTGCACAGCTATCAGAAGCATCAATTACGATTAAGCATGTTTTCCCTGTTTAAAAATCACTAACCCTTTGTGAGTGATTTGCTTGTGGTTTGCAAGTCAACTTAGGAAAGCAAAAACAAGCAAAAGACTGCAAGAAGAAAAAAGGAGTCATGTGGAAAAGTGCTTTCAGAAGTTAATAGGATGAAAACAAAAAGGGTCTAAGGTTCTGCATCATCCTTTTGAACTGGATGGGGACTGACATCCGTTCTGCTTGTCTAATTCCCTGAAATTTTGTAGCAGAGAAATTAAACTCTAGGATATTTAGAAAGCAAAGTTTTTGCTTCTTGATCCATCTTATAGACAGTTTTCAGGAAACCTGTTACTTTTCTGTAGCCCTCTGGTTTTGGTTTCATCAAATGGGAAATCTTTTCCATAAGGGAATATTAAATGCCACATTTCATAGGCATGTGCTCCTTTTCCCTGATGGAACAGCAACATGTAGAAGTAAACTGAACAGCATCTTAGTTGCAATATTGCAAATGTTGGAAGTATGTTAAATGTTAGTAATCAGGCTGACACACAGATTGTTTGGGTTTTTTTGAGCCAGTGCTTATTGTAGGTATCTGCTTTGCATTATTAACTTGGTTTCTACTCAGAACAAATGTTTGGTGGTCCTGTTTTTCCTCCCTTCCAAAACTTGATTCCTGTGTGTGTTTTATTAACTTTTATAACACTGTCAAAACTGACTCATTTTGGCAGTGAAGGATTTTGCCTGTGAGATTGTCTGACCTGTCACCAAGATGCTGTTTTGTAGATAAGGATTGGCATCTCTGACTAAACCCTTGGCACTTACAAGAAAGCTGTAGTGATGGAGGGATGTTGAATGTGTTGAAGCGAATAAAGGGAAGTAAACCATCTGGGATGCTCATGTAGTGATTGAAATATTTGCTGCCCAAATGGAGAAGTTATTATGAATTGAATCACAGCTTTATAGCACGGAGGTCTTTTAAATACTAAAACCTTCTAGCTTCAAGTGCCAGGTATTTCTGAGGCCTTTTCAGAGTAAGGGACCGCTGTCTGTTGAATTTCTTTAATATAGCTGTTCCCATTTCCTTTCTAGAAGACTTAAAGAATTGCTGTCTTTCACCAAGAGGTGGAAGAACATCATCAATGAATTTGTTTGCGTTTTGTTTGGTTTTGGTTGGTTTTTTTTAATGCCACTTGTTTGTTATAGAACACGAGGAAGAGTGAGACTGTATAATTCTGGTGGTTGATTTATGGCTATTGCCGAGGTGAGTATCTCCAGAGAGGACGCCTTCAGCCACGGAGGGGAGGAAGCGCAGCGTCCCGAAGCCTCAGTGCGGAGCGGCGAGAGCCACCAGGGGAGCCTCAAGCCCTCCACAGGACTCGCTCAGGAGCCGCAGGGACTCACAGGGGGCGGTGCCAGGAGGG
>NW_009924015.1:834-31007 GCF_000696875.1 Nestor notabilis | reverse complement strand
CCCCAGGGACAGTTAGGGGATGGGAGTTCTTCCATTGTAATGCAGAAGATGCATTGAGAGTTAATCACAGACCATACATTACCTCCCCTCCTCTACCTTTTCATTAAACAGCTGCCTTCATCTTGTGCATTCTGCTGGTGGTTAGGATAAGGATGAATAATTCCCTTAACTCTCTTCCTCCCCGGATTAAATAATTTACAAGTTTGAAAAAGAGCCTCCAGTTTGCTGTGTATTCCTCAACAGATAGGACAAGAATTCTTTCAATAATCCTTAAAGAAAACTGGCATTATCCATTCAAGCAGTGGAAGGAGTTCATTGAGCACTCCGTGCCCCGAGACAGCACTGCAGGAAATTGCTCCTTTCCTATGCTCCCCTGATCACCTGGCTGTCACTGGCATGTATATGCCCCAAATTTAGATTAACCATTGCTGTTCACCTACACAGGAGCAATAAATGGTCATCTATTGCTGGAAACAGAAACTTGTAAAACCAGCAGCTGCTGTAACAAAGACTTAAACTGTTTGCAGGGTTCAGCTACAATATAAAACATGATGACAATTATTTGCTGTCTGGATAACAGCATAATCTGGGCTTCTTCCACCACAGCCAGAGAAACGGGCTATTCAAATAAATCTTATCAAAGGAACAGTTTAATAGACCAATGAACACTACCATGAAACAACCCTCGGTACCCTAGTCTATCTTCCAGATTTTCAGCCCTCTTCAGAACAGACAGGCTGCCTTGACACGAAATACAAATCAGAAAATTAACAGCAAGGAAACATGAACTTACAAACTGGAAGCAGCTTCTGACGCTCGGCTCGATATTGCTGCCCCCGAAGGAGGCCACTTCCCCCAGCTGCCGAGGGATCTGGATGGAGTCGTGCAGCAGGAGCCCCAGGCGCCGCTGGTCACAGAAGCCCGTGGAGCTTGCCACTTGCTTGAACAGGTCTGGAGGAAGGAAAAGGACACCAGAGCTGAAGCATTGCTACTGGGATATAGCAAATAGCATGGAAGTCTGCATCATGTCAAAGGCTTGCAAGTGTGGTCAACAGCCTTGGTGGACATAAACACAAACATAGCTTCAGTTTGGCTGCTTCTCTTTCCATAAACACTGCTTTTTTCTGTTAAATATGCAGTCTAGTGATAACTTTTAATAGTAATATTGGCTTGTATCTGGGAAGAAAGGCCATTCTAACACAGCACCTGTAGCACTACTGATAAAAGCAGTCGTGATTCTCAAACACAGCTAAGTAAACAGCAGGATCTTTGAGCCATGACAACATAAATGTTTTTAAAATATTGTTTAACCATCAAACAATCTCATAAAACAGACAGCACGTTTTCAAGTCTTAGCAATCAACATACAACTCAGAGAATCCATTTCTCTTTCAGATGAATTGAACTGAAAACCAAGAACTCCCTAATATCGATATATTGTGATCTTTTAATCCAACAGTATTTCTAAAATGAAAGAAAAGCATTACAGTATGACGGAACATACCATCCACTGAGAATGTTAATATCATATTAAGTTTTCACTTCCAAAGTGAAATGTCACTTGAAGCTATGTTCTGTTATTGCATCATTCTAAAAAAGAATCCTTACAGGACAGAATTATTATCCCTTTGTAAGCTCAATTTAATTTGGTGGGAATTAGTTATACTACATATACATTGAGGAGGTTTTAGAGTTCATAACAAGAAGAAAAATCAGGTTTGCATTAACTGAAATATTTATTTGGTAATATCCCTGTTGACAATATATGACCTGAATAAATTCTCCTTACTTTTTAGAGCTGCCTTAATATTTCACCTGACACCAGGGATACAATTACAAAGGTGCTTCATCACTACTCGAGATAACTTTCCTAGTGCTGCTTTGACACCTGTTCTCTTCTGAAGGAATAAAGGAATGGATAGAGAAAGGATTATTTTTTGATTACATGAATTTCACTCTTGATTAGTCTGGTTTTATAATAAATAATTTGGGGATAAACCTTTCCATCACCTCTGCAAGCCTGAAGACTTCTGCTATAGCACAACCAACTCTGCTCAGCTGCACAAATGAGAAGAAAAACTTTAAAAGGTGCAACTCATCACATACTTGCAGCAATACTAATAGCAACTGCACTATGACTTCAACATGGATGGTGCAGCCAGATCACAGCCTGGCAGAGCCAGTTTCTTCCTCTCCCACAAACTATTCAAGCTTGCAATTTCCCCATCATTAAAACATTTCCACAACCTTAAAAAGAAGGGTTATGGATTACCGTGCACGCACACTGCAGGACACTATAAAATACGATTAAATGTATTCCCTTACAATTTCTGATAATCCTCAATGAAATATTCTGAAAAATATATACTAATTTTCTTAAAAGATTTTCTGAATACTTTTCACAACACACACATGAACTCTAGACATCTAAACTGTGACATTTATAGTGATTGACCCAAAATCTGATCCAATTACACAGTCATGCACAGATGCCGTTGTTGGAACTGCCTGTTTTCTCTTTAGCAGTCTTCAACTTCCAATAGTAGAAGAACAGAATAATAACAACTGATGAAGAATTCCTGTGGTATTGGGTCAAATCCTAAAGGTTGCTTTTTTAAAATGCATGAATAAGTGATACCAGTTAATGTAACCAGAAAGTTACTCTTGAGAACTACTCTTACCCTGGATCCTAGCCTCAATAATTAACCGATTCATTAGTCAGATAAAACTGAGACTTCAAGTGGAATTTTTTCAAGTATTTCACGATTTGGCTTATTAAAATATGCAAAACTTGCATACCTTTAATATATATTTAAAGGTAGCAACTATATTTAAACACAATGTACATCATAAGACCCTGACCATATTGCAGAAAACATTTTTTAAAGATCATATATTTTAAAATGGAATAATGCAAGATGTCCTGCAGACATGCATTTTTGTGTATGAAGGTGTGCTGAATTAGTATCTCCAAAGAGAAGTTTTCATACCCCACAAAGTGTACAACACAGTCCATACATTAGGGTGCAGTGAGAAAATATTTTTGTACTGTAAATAAACTAAATTTAAAAATAATGCTTATTTCATCTTTATCACATCCTTTTTTAATTTCCTTTTTTGTATGTTTTATAATGTATCTAATATATTAGTACAGTGTGGTACATGCATGTAATTCATAAATAAATATACATCTATTAGGGGTGCATGCTCAGAAAGTTTTTACTGGTAGGGATATGATCAAAAATGTCTGGGGTCTGCTGTGCTAAACTACCTAAAACCATACCTGAATCAGTAACTGGAAAGTACAAAATGGAGCAAATTAACATCTGTATGCTACTTAAATGTTTATGCAATAAATAGGAGGAATAAAACCAGAATATAAACATAAAATAAACCCAAAAGAATTATGTTGACTTACATCTATATTTATCTTCCAGGTGTGCTTTGCAAAGGGATACAACACCGGTTTTGAAAGATAAGACACGGATTCTTCCTGTTCGGCCCCTAATGAAAAAGAAACATTGACTGATAATGATCCATTCATGTCATAATTTGTTTACTATAACAAAGTTCACTGCAGTACCACAGGCATCATAAACAAAGTCCCCCACAGAACCATGCTGCACAGCACACACTGGCTGGTTATTAGGGAAATCAGAAACAAAATATAACACAGGGTTGTGGCTTCACAGTTATAGCTGAATTTGATTGTGCTGTTGTATCAATTCAACCAGAAACAGTCTGGTTCAGAAATAATTACCTCTTTTTTTTTTTTTTTTTTACGACAAAGTAAGAGTAGAGTCTTTACTCTACACTTACTTGAACAGGCTTCTCTATAAACCACTGATGAGCTATTCTCGGAAACGATAAGGTTCCTGTCAGAACAGCAAATCATCCCTTTTGCCAAAGACAATACAGCTCCACTTTCATTTGACATGAGATGTAGCAGTCACTTTTAGAAAGTCTTTGCTTACTGTCTGTCAGCTCTGCCTTGCCTTGTTTGAGAAGGCAACAGGGAGCTAAGCATGAAAAAACAGTGTCTGCCAGCAATGTGCAGCAACAGAGGCATTCGTAAGATGTTCAGGTGAATGAGGAAGACTGCCTAGAAATCACAAGAAGGCAGGTGGGCCATGCAGCTTTGCCATTAACAATACAGCATGGTTTCTGAGCTCCTCCTCGCAGCACTGAGACCTGTCTTATGCAGCGTCAACGGGCTGCTATGCTCCACATCAGTTCCTGTGCTGCCTCTGGTCAGCCTTCCCTCATTCCCGCCTTGTAACGTGCCTGTGCTATTACTTCTGCTTTTCAACGTGACTGCAAGAAAAGCATCCTCCTCTGCGCTGCACACGGTGGAGACGACAAACCTTCACATACCCTCCCAGTCATCTGGTTTACCTCCAGATGGTGGCTTCCCCCAAAACTTTAATTTCTGATAGCATTTCAAACAGTTAACACCTATTGCAAACGAAGACATGCACGACAATATATACAACAGAGGAAGCTAATGCCTAAACCTGACATTTTTGAAGCAGAGCCTTACCAAGAGTTTTGAAATGTCACCAGTAAGAACACCACTGGGAATAAAATAAATCATGTACAGGCATGCCACAGTCATGCATCAGGCTGTACTGTTCAGCAAAGATGCATGTGGTCTTTTTAGAAGCCAACGGTGCTCATTTACCCACACATCTCCCCTGCAAACCGTATGAAAAGTGTAGACAGAAACCGGTGGACAAAGATGAACTTAGAATTTGCAGCCTTTTACTTAAGAATCTTGGATTTCTCATCAGGAATAAGCATTTGTTGTTTACCTATGCTTTTCACACTCCACTCCTCTTACTCCTCTCCCTCAAATCTTTTCCAAATTAATTATCATCTGTGCCCTGAGAAACTCCTCCTGATGAATACCAGGCTCATGCAAATTATACAAGAGAAGAATGTAGAATGATGATTTCTCTGCAAGGCGTATTAAATTGAAACCTGCACGAATCACGAGTTGTTCAGTTCACTCTCCTCTCCTCCCAAGTCAAACCAATAATTTAACATGCTACTGCAAATAAACATGAGTGACTGATCAATTAAAACAAATCTGAAACACGCACGATTCACAGAGCTGTGTCCATAATTAGATCAGTCATTGACTGTGAATTTGATTAATATCTTTACAAATGACAGTTTTCAATTATAAGTAAAGACCCAGTATATTTAATTAAACATCTCCAGTACTGCTATGCACTTCGGTTGATCTCTGCCTATTAAGCTTACAATGAAAATGAAACACATGTAACCCCAAGGTCACCTCTCTCCTCAGTGTAATTCAAACCTGAATTTTGGCAAAATAGCTACAAGCTTCCTCACACATAAAACACCTCTCTGTAAACCTGTCTGTTTCATTGCGTCCTGCAATATGCAGTTCCTGAGCATACCTAGGGAGCTGCCTTGAGGCAGTCAATTATAAATTCTAATGTGGTACCTCCAGCACAGTGCAAGATGAAGAAAACTAGACTGGACATGGCAAATCTAAACCAGACAGTCCAGCTTTGGAGCAGCCTGTGGAACAACCTTTAGCTCCCTCTTCGCTTCTAATGTGGCTGATCTGGATTAACATCCCTAGCACACCTTTTTTGGTTTTTGCAAACTGAGTGTCTTTGTTTATATGTTGTTTAGATTGTTGATAATTCAGAAGTGGATCAGAGCTCTGGGAAAGCCAAAGCAGATAAAAGAAGTAAAACTTAACTCTTAGATGGATATAGCTACATCCCTTACTACCAGTACACTACACAAAAATATAATGTAATATAGGTAATCCCATACAGGATACTGCAGCTGCTGCAGAGGATGTTACAAGCAACTGACTTATCAGAGGTGATCCTGCAGGAAGAGACTGTACAAATCTGTACTTTCTGCAGGTGATCATCGAAGCTTCAGTGCTCTGATAAAGGGTGGATGGAAGAACAATGTTATGGCACTTCAATATGGTTCAAAATGCCAATGCAAATACAGTGATTGTCCCATGTCCTTCCATTTCTATATGGAATATTTATTCTGCCACAGTAATGAGCATGTCTGGCTCCAGATGGCAAATAAGAACCTTAAAAACTTCCACTGAATTCCACCCCCCACCCCCCCAAATTCACCAAATACAAAAATAACGGCTTAACCTAAAATTAGCTTACAAATCTGTGTTGGAATTTGTCTAGGTGTTATAACCAACATCATTAACCCACTGAATCGGAATACCTGTAAATTTTCTTAGGGTAAATTTACTCTCATGCATTTACATTTATAGGTACACTTTTTAAAATTAATTTGACATGAAATTCTTCTCAAATCTCCTGACTGTTAATGGGTGTAAGCACATTAGATTAGCGATGAGCCTCTCCCATCTTTTAATAAGAATTACAGATTGAAAGCTATAGAAAACATTCAGCTCTGAAAATGTTTAACATCCAGAAGTACAGACACATGCAAGACTCTGTATGATGGTGTTTCTCTTCAATTTCTTTAATTCTCTTTAATTTACCTAAGTAAATTAAAAAGCCATGCAAAGCTATGACATACTGAGGACATGAAGTCCCAGTATTGCTCTCAAAACAGAAATCTGCTTTAATTCTGGCTCTCTCATTCCTTATCTTAATAAATCTAGGATTATAAGCCTAACCAAGGACTACATTGATTCCGCTAAATGCAGCCATTAAAACATTAGGTTTATTAAACTTTCACTTCAACTACCTTTTTTTTCAGCCTCAAGCCATTCATGTTATAATGAGACAGACAGCTTGCTACCCTTTCCCCCTCCCCTTGTGCTACTGGGAAAGTTCCCGAGCACCCCATGTTCAGAGCACCCATACATACGTGTCGTAGACATTCAGCAGCCAGTTGAGGCACATGTCCACGCAGAGAGGAACGTTGACCAGGTTATTGTGCTCTTGTTCCAGTCGATCATAAATGGTGGTCAAGCAGTTAATGATCTGCAGAATATCCATCGGCTGGTCATTTTGTTTGAGATTGTGCTGGTCCAAGGCATCACATGCAGCAGAAAGACTCAGGAGATCCACTGTTAAAATAAATAAACAAACACTATAAAGATTGAAGAGAAACAGTGGCTGGATTACCCATACCTAAAAAGTAAACAGAACACTTTACTTGGCTTACAAGCCTGGCCAGAGGACATTTTATGTCCTCTCAAAGTCACGTGCAAGACTGGTTTCAATACCTGAATACAGATATGCTGTTTATTCAGCTATGCTCTTAGAAAGCAGTGTTTATAAAAGCGAAATCTGTTTCATCTTTAGCTGTAAAGTACCTACTATGCTATTGGAACCTACAGAAATACTACACATATATTACCATGTAAGTAAAAATTAAATGTTTCCTTTTTTATGTTGTTACAGATAATAGGCTACTGCGTTCACCAAATGTGCTCTCAAACCAGTACGTATCATCAGCTTTCCTGAGATGTGCTGTCCATTTTTTACAGAATTCAAGCAGTCTTAACCTAGCTCCACAAGGAATATGCAAAGAAATCACAACCGAACAGGGATCAACCTCTCTGTTACTTGTCTTCTGGTGAGAACAGGGAAAAGAAGGTTCCAGAAATATGAAGTGGCCTATTTCAATATTTATTAATGAAATATATCCATTTTTAATTCTGCAGAGCATTTACATTTATAAATACCTCAATGACTTTACAAAGTAAGACACATTTAAACTTACCAGTAAACATACTAGTTTTTTGTCACAGACATTTAAAAATTTGATTTTAGTTCCAATTTAAGTCAGTTGCATTTTCAAATTTGGATGTCCAAGGCAAAACAGAACCTTGCTTTCTCAGTTCAACCTCTGCGTACTAGTATCACCAGCAGCATCACACTTCGGGGGACATCACATCGGAGAGTTATGGGATATTGGTTTACAAAGTAAAACAGAAGTAAGAACAAGAGGAATCAGAAAAATGAGACTATTGATAATTTTCCCACTGTCATGTGAAAACCCTTTGCAACTCCTTGCAGTGGATTTCCAGGGTGTGAGCAATGAAGGATATTAAAGCCCAGATGCTATTAGTCCAGGAGCAGTCACAAAGTGCAGCACAATTCAACATGAATTGAGGGAGCAGCATCTGGCCCAAAATGATCTGCCCAAAATCATCCACAAAATTCTTCACAAAACTGTGAAATGAACCAACCCAACTGCAAGACCAGTTTTTCTTTCATTGGATTAAAAATGTGCTTTACTGAGTCTTGGTAAGCAACACCTCCTGGTAACATTAAAAAACTAAACAATGAACAGAGGTTAAATGCAGAACCCAATACAGGTTTTTTTCTAGAACTTGATACAGCTTACAGGCACATTTGCCAAATTTATACTAGGGTATCTGATTCTACCAAGGATGAAACTGACCTTTGGTGTCCTAGCGGAGATGAAAAGTATTTTAGCTGCACACAGGGCTGTTTGGTGATGATGCATGGACAGTGTGCTGGGATTTCATAATTGCCAAAAGAATTTCAGGAGTGTAAATTTCACTGGAAATCAAGAGGGGCTCCTGCTACTAAATCCCTTAAGCACTTCTGAAAATTTCATCCCGTGGGCCTGACATACTCAGTGCTAGAGCGAATAAGGAAAGCTTAGAATGCTATCCCTCTTACTATACCAGGAAACTTAACTTTGAGTCTGAGGTTTTGTGCAGGTTTTTATTGGAGTTTTTCTCTTTTTCATATTAGCATATAGATATTTATTAAAAGAAAATCTTTTGGAATGCAATGTTTAACCTCCTAGAATATAAAATACATCTATTCTAAGGTCAGTGTTACATCCCACCAAAGCCTATTTATCAGACCCATTCCTAAGATTCTCAAAAAGACTCTTTTCTTCTAATAATTTATTAGTCAAATTGGAAATAGAGCACTGCCTTCATAACACCTTTAACTCCGAGCTTTAGGCTGAACTCTCAGTTCCTTTGAGACAATGAATCAACCGTAATTAAATGAACCCCTCAGGCATCTGAGTGGCGGCTTAATTATATGTGCAGCTACTGCTAAACACGGGTCATTCCACTCTGTGAAAGCTTTTCCCACTAATAAACAGCAACTTCTGAAAAGCTTTTCAGCCTGCTCTTTATCAACCTCCTGTCCCATCTTGAGGTTAATAACACACGTTCATCTTACAACACAAAAAAAATGGTTGCCACCACACTCTGTGTTGGGGAATTGCTTATGGGAAGAAGAGTGGCTCTGGCCTCCACCACATTACGCCTTCCCGCATCTTTCCCACCAAGATTAAAGAAATGTGTGTGGGGATCCTTTCCCAAAACCTGGGATTGCATCTTTCTTTCCTGAAAGCACATATGGAGGTTCCATGAATGATAGACTTTAAGAACACAACTGCCCCACGTCAGATATGTATTGAAGAGTTGTATATTCATCGCCACTTGGTGATTTGCAAAGTTTTAACTGAAATAAACCATACCACTTCATGCTTTGTATTTTTTGTGGGTTTTCAGCCAGTCTTTTGTTCTTCTCTATTTAAAACTCCAAAACTGACCCCAAAATTTGTCTGAGCAGTAGCTTCTAGCTTATACTGAAATCTAAGTCATCTATATGATTCTATATATTTTTGTTTATATCTATATAAATATTTATTTGGTCCTAAGGCAAAAAAAACCCAACAAAACCCTTTAGGATCTTTGTAACTAGGCACCAAGCTGTGGCCACTTTGCAGGAAAAATATAGAAACCGACTTGGCATAACTAACCAACTGAAGGACAGAAGTGACAATTAACAGGCAAGAAGAAAGTATGCTCTGGAGGTCACATACTGAACTTAGGAAAAACTCAACATATGGCTGGTGATAAAAAGTATTAACAGTGTTCCCAGAATACAAGATCGTCTCCTCTACAACCTGCTGCTGTTGGCTGATACATTAAAAAAATATATATTTAATCCATCCTGCATAAAATTAAAGGAAAAAAGCACCCTAACGGAAGTTCTTTAACATTTTCTTTTGCTGCATCTCCAAGGAAAGTCTGCAAATATATCTCATTTTATTGACATTGCAACATTCAGATGTGGTTTGCACTTGAAGATGAGATCTTTTAAAGTAGCAAAACAAGAAAGTCAGCATGCTTTGATGTGAATATCAAAAGGAAACCATACATTCAAAAAAAAACAACAAACCCAATGTGCAATAGTTACAGCTGGCATGTCCACAATAATTTAGAAGCCTGGGATGATAGAGCCAGATACTAGATTCTTCTAAGGTAACACAATACACAACCATATTTGTTAAGGATTGCCATTTTCCATATTCTTCTTTAGGGTTAATATCCTAGTGTCTTAATGTACACTGGGCTGATTTACAAACAGAAAAGATCTAAAGTCTAAGTATAGTTCATTTTAGAAAGCGTTTCTATTCTTGCCACTGAGAAACAGGTTGTACCTTCGCTTTTGCAAGCCTTCTATTGTGCACACATCTTATAGTGCTCCTCACTAGACAAAACTGCTCTGCTTTTTATGAAGCTAGCAAAAAAAAAACCCCAAAAAAACACATGTATATATATTTAAACATCCGCAATCTAAAAACTGAAATAAAAAGTAAGAGCTGAAAGCAGCACCTACTGCAAGTGGAACTGAGGGAGTTTCGGCTGTGTGTAGGAGCCCTGAAACCCAGCAATGTGCTCTGTGCCAAACTGCAGAAAAAGGAATTTTTTAATGAAGTCTTTGGGGGGAAAAAAAAAAATCTAATTAAACTGAGTTCACAAGCGACACCAAAATCACAGGATACACAAACACACTGATGGTGTCTCCAAGCAAAAATATTTGTAAGAACAAAGACTACTAATCTAATTCCTTAAATACTTCTCCTTAGATACAAGCATGAAGAATGTGCTAAAGTAATCAGAGTAAGAGCCACTGAACATCTCCAAAAACATCCATTCTCAGGAAATTTACCGAAGTGTAACATTGAGAGAGGAACTGACTCCAGTGTGTAATTACAATTCCACACGGTAAAGCTATGGTGGGTTGACTCTGGCTGGACACCAGGTGCCCACCAAAGCCACCCTATCACACCCCTCCTCATATGGACAGGGGAGAAAAATACAATGCAAGGCTCATGGGTCGAGATAAGGACAAGGACTCACCAATCACTACCACCAGCAAAACAGGCTCTACTTCGGTAAATTAGCTTAATCAGATCAGAGCAGGATAATGAGAAATAAAACCAAATCTTAAAACAGCTTCTCCCTATCCCTCCCCTCCTTCCTGGGCTTAACTTTCCTCCTGAATTCTCTGCCTCCTCCCCCCACAACAGCACAGGGGGATGGGGAATGGCAGCTGTGGTCAGTTCATCACACATTGTTTCTGTTCCTCCTTCCTCCTCAGGGGAGGGCTCCTCACACTCTTCCCTGCCCCAGCATGGGGTCCCTCCCATGGGACAGTCCTCCACAAACTTCACCAACCTGAGTCTTTCCCACTGGCTGCAGCTCTCCATGAACTGCTCCAGTGTGGGTCCCCTGTGGGGCCACAAGTCCTGCCACCAAACATGCTCCAGTGCAGGCTTCCCACAGGGTCATGGCCTCCTTTAAGCATCTCCCTGCTCCAGCATGGGGTCCTCCATGGGGTGCAGGTGTATATCTGCCCCACCATGGACCTCCATGGGCTGCAGGGGGACAGCCTGCCTTACCACAGGCTGCAGGGGAATCTCTGCTGCGGTGCCTGGAGCACCTCTTTGCCCTCTCCCTGCTGACTGCAGAATTGTTACTCTCACATATGCTCAATTCCCTCTTGAGCTATTGCTCTTCTTTTTCCCCTTAAATACGCTACTAACGCCACTGATGGGCTCAGCCTTGGCCAGCAGTGGATCACTTTTGGAGCCGGCTGGCACCGACTCAATTGGACGTGGGAAGCTTCCAGCAGCTTTTCACAGAAGCCATCCCTGTGGCTCCCCACTACCAAAACCTTGCCATGCAAACCCAATGCAGAAATCCAAAATGAGTCTAGAATTATTCAGTGGTAAGGTGTCATGGCAATACAGATAAAACAGGATGTGAAATTTTGCACTTTCAGCCCTAAGAACTGTTACAAGTTACACTTGTGCACTGCCAGCTGAAGAAACCTGTAATTGCAAAAATTTTAGTTCCTTACTTCAATGCTGCACTGGTGTGTCATGGAGAGATGTTTGTGTTTATGATTATCATAATTCACTGTCACTGCATTCATGTCGAGATCTTTCATTATGTTACAAGACTTGTCACTTAGTGGTTTGGTTTGGGGTTTTTTGTTCCTTTTTTCTTTTCTGGTTTGTTTTTTTTAGACATTCAGAAATTAAGTCTGTTCATTAGTGGAATTCACCTATGCTTGTAAGCCTGAAAGTAAACATGCTCAAAAATACCGAGGTTTGACACAGCTCCAGAAAGCATGTGAACACAAATCCAAACTTGAGATAAATCAACAGTTGAGACATTTGCAACTGTGTCATAAATTTAGCACTGTAATTAAATGCCAAATATTTCAGTGACTTTCCAAATTATACCACCTCATAAACTGATTGCTTTGGCAACTGATCGGCCTACCAAGAAAACTGTGAGCAAATTGTTTAGCTATCAGGTTACAATAAGTGACTGGTAGAATACCAGACACCAGTTGAGAGAATTAAAACGTTGGAACATGCACATCACTAATATATGGCTGACGAGAGAATTCTGAACATAACCAAAAGCTAGGGAAAAGTAAAGTTAAATGTTTAGGGTGATGATCTTTTCTAAAGGCAACAATCCCCTGAAGGATTGTTCAAGATTCAACTTAACAAACCATCAGCAACTTCAGCTCTGGAGTGATTATTTCACAGGAACACTCACTGTTGCCAGCACACTATGATCCTGTTTCTTTAGGTTTGAATAATACAGCTGTGGCTGACACAGGACGTAACTCCAGTAATGACTACAGTGACAAAAAAAAAAGAGTATAAAGATAAGGAACACGTAGGGCATGTTAGCTTTGTTACTGATCCACTGCTCTATCTTACAGGGCACAGATCTGAAGACCACCCAGCACTTTGATTTTGTAAGGAACATGCAAACTGGTGGCAGCAGAACAGCCTTCAGGTAAGAGGTTTCCGTGCACCCAGCAGAGCTGGGGGTACCTGTGGGGGTGTTTTTCTGCTTCTGAAGGTTACAAATAAGCTTGTGTGTCGGTCTTAAAGCCTTCCCACCAGCGGGTGAGGCATGGGCACATACTTACAGCAGAGAGCTTTCTGCAGCCGGCGGAGTTTCATGGCAGTCCTGTACGCCGAGAATCTGACGTTGTTCAGGTCAGCTGTAGGGTAAAATATTAAAATAAAAGATCAGCTTTACACCTTAGAAATGCGCAGACTCACAAAGACGCTGCTAAGCTGAACTAGTTTATACTAATTGGTTAAAAGAACAGAGGGGGAAAAATAGTACGTTAGAAACTCTACTTCACTGAGCAAAAGCCCTCAAACCTTGACAATCGTTCAAAGAAAACCAGTAAGTCCTAAAGTGTTACTTCCGTTTGTTCAAAGGCACTGAACTTAAGAGCACTTGAAAGGACATCGGTGACTGCAGCAGGTCGTCAGAAAATACCGCAGCCTTTCACACCGCAGGCACTGCAAGAGAGATAAGAACCTGAAACTCCTCCTTGTCTGGCTGGTGCACCAGCCAGGCTGCATGCAGGCAGCCCCAAGAACTCTGCCCAGGAAAACAGAGGTGACTTTCAGCTGCTGCTAACAACAAACTGTAAAAAACCCCAACAATGGAACTTTTGTGCTTTCCACCTAAGCAGATGACAGCCATGTCCCGAGACGTAGAACCTTCCCAGCAAGAAGCCAGCTCACCCAGCCAGGTGAGTTTCCAGGTTCCCACCTCCAAAATGGTGGGAAGCCAGGGGGCTGTGGCTGCACCATGGGAACACATAAAGTGGTGTGACTTTTGCTAGAACCTTCCTCACACACCGTTAACAAAAGAAGGACATCAGCACAACTCCTCAATAGTTTAACTATGGCCTGCAAAACCTCCCAGGACACTGCAAGGACAAGGCAAGTCCCACACCAAACTAGCCACACCACACCAGGACAGAAAAGCTTCTCAGCATGCAGGAGGCTCAGTACTGGATACTTGAACATTATCCACCACCAAATAGTGGTGTTCCCCCCAGCAATTGGCCTGTAGCCTAAGAAGCAAAGATTAGTCAAAACTGAAAAGAAAGCAGCAGTTGTCTTGGACCAAATGTGGCCAAGAAACTGCATTTGCATCTTTCTCTTCTGTGAAACCAGAGTAAGGAAGATGTGCTTACCCCAATCTTGTTGCTGGCTTTGCTGAGGGTGGCCTTGGGCAAACCCCATTTACAACAAGAATGAAGACAAAACACACTGAAAGTGAGGTTGAAACTACTGTGGTTGAAATCCTGCCAGCAGTACCACTACATCATCTAACTTGTAATTTACAACTAGATTTGGCATATAAAGACAACCGTGCAGACACAATACTGCTTGCACTACTCATAATCAAACTCACGATGCAGAAGTGAGTGCACATATCTGGCAAAGGGTTTTTGTTTATGCCAGGAGATCCACCTAAGCTACCCATGTACATACAGCTTTGACCTTCATCCAAGAGAACTTGGGTAACCCATCACAGTTGCTGGTTTGGGGGCAAGTCTATGGCCTTATGCTGTTTCCCAAAGGGGTATTACTGGTAGCTGCACTGGGAACTGAGGAGTCGCAGGACACACTCTTGGGTGCTACGGCATGGTCACCCCCACTGCTGCAGACATGCCTTTGGCCTGTCATTTACCCAACTAATTCCTCAGCACAGATGCTCCTGGGCATTTCAGTGGTCTAGGGACTGTTCCAAACAGACCGGTTGGCATTTGTAATTTAAGGGTTTTCTAGCACAGAAATGGACTGTTTGTGCCAGCCAGTTTCAGCACCCAGCAGCACTGCTGAATATATTTAATTTACTGATGAAACCCATGGGGCCTAAGGAGTTACTGATGGGAGAGCATTTGGAAAATGTAAACTATTACGTAAATACAAGAAGAACATTAAAAAAAATACTGGCTCAGAGTAAAGGTCCATTTAGCCCAATAAGCTGTCTCTAAGCCTGGCAAACTCATAGAGAAAGAATATGATGAAAAACAGGGCAAGTACAAAACAGCTCCTTGCTGGCATATGCACTGAGGTGCTATAAAGCTGTTTGCAATGTGGTAGCTTGGGTATAACTATCCCAACATCATTTACAATGCTGTACGGTTTATAGACAGCAGAGGGAATATAGTCTCAATTACATTAATTTTAATTAAGCTGTTCTGAATGAATAATTTGAGGTTTGATAATTCAGTAGTTTTGTATCCCGTACTAAAAGTTATTGAATGTTTCTAAAACATGTCTTACAGCAGAAGGGAATGTTTCAGCTTTGGATAGGATTTCTTTTCTTTTGCTCAGTTTCACACACCTTTTTAATGGGCGGTTCTCCTGTGTATTTCTCCTGCCAGCTCCCTCTTTCACAATCAGCCTGACAGGTCGAGAAGCCTTAATGTGGTGTGGAATACAGTGAGCAATTTAAGTAAAGTGATTTAATTTGTCTTGAAGGGAAATTAATAAAGCAGTCTCTTGCAAACACATTGTGACTTCAGTTACATTTTATACCCTTGTGGTAAATCTGCACATGTATTCTGGAAAAGAATATATACCAGATTATTGCTAGCACTTGATAAAATGGAGAAGCCTTCCCTAAATTTTCCCCGAGTATTCTGAGGGGAAAAAAAAAAAAAAAAACCAAACAACCAAAAACCCCGACCAAAAAACCCACCTTCTCTACTTATTATTTACATCTTAAGAAATATTAGTGCGTATATATATATATATGCATATTTTATGCATTCATGAGGGCAGAAAGTACAATCCATGAAACTACTTAATCCTGAAAGTGCTATAGTTTACATCTATTTTCCTGTATATTTTATACACACTGAATTTATTATCAGCCTTAATGACATTGCTGCCAAGAAGCATCGGCTGTAAATGATCACAAGGAATGTCAGGAGCTACCTTCAGAGCCCTCATCTCAGATTTTGGGGAAATAGCAGCGATGACATCTTTTGGCTCTACATCCTGAGGCCACACATAGCCATTGTGCGCCTCCACTCCCACTTATACTGCTGTTATCAGTATTAGCCCATGCCCAGTCACTGTCCCATGTGAACTGTTCACCTCCCATCTTCCTTATGCCACCACCTCCATGCTCCTGATGGACAGCTCTCTTACCAGGCGGTGACAGTCATTTAAGGTCACTGGATCCAGTGACTGAGCTTTTCCTCTCCCTGCTCCTATGAAACCATTGGCCATAACCTTCCTCCTCCCCCCGCCCCGAGCTACTGCTGGAACAAATGTCTTGCTCTGTGGAGCAATGAGAAGAGGCCAGGCTTCTCCAAATTGGGTTCAAAATATTTGCCTTGCTGGTATATGATCCCATTTAAATGAACCATAGAACATAAGCCTGTCAGGGAATAAGACTTGGTCACTGGGTTCGGGAGCGTTAGAGGTAACGTCACCACGAACAGCATGGGAGAAGAATCTGAGTGAGGCAGCATAAGGCGCTGCCTGGCCACAAGCCAGACACTACTGCTGGGAACGTGCGGAGGAGGGAGGAAGCTGCTCAAGCAGCAGTGACCTTCCAAGGGCCTATGGAAACACCAGAGTTCCTCCTTCCCTGTGGGTTGTTGTTTTTTTCTTTTCCTTCCTGGAAAGTCTGGTGATTCCTCCACTCCCAAACATCCCACTAATAGTCAAGACCCACTAACCCTTGACTCTAAGGCTTTTATCATCTCTGAGCAGGTCAGAAAGCTCTGCATACCATGCAAGCTTTCCTACAGCCATTTCCTCCCACTCGTAGGAGGTATTCACCAACTCATCATCCAAATCAGGTGGTCAGAGGGCTGAAAAGCCCTTGGAGTATGTGAAACTTTGCAGGTTCTTTCATGATACTCCCAGTCCTCGTTATTCAGAAGGTAACTTTCCAACTTTGAACAAAGAATGTAAATGCTCTGGAGCATAATCTGTTTGTGGCCTGAAACAACCATGAAGTGGAAGAGGTCACCTGGCCCCTGCAAAGGAACAGACTAAGGAAAGGATCATGAGAGTGTCTTCACTCACATATTTACATTCCTGAGCAAAAAGAAATCATGGTTCTCCTATCACTCAGTCATGAATGATCTCTCTGTTCCAGGGAATAAAAATTCTTTCTGGGGAAAAATATTTAAGACTGCATTACAGAAGACCTGTAAGATGGGGCAGGTGCTTACAGCTGATGCCTTTGCAGCAGTTCCCACCAACACGGCAGGAAGATCACTCCATAATCTTCCCAAAGTTTTGCCACAGCCCTCCCACTCTCATGGTGAAAGGCATTCGAAGTGCTACAGTGATAGGGACTCTCAGAAATTAGGAAGTCCCCTTTTGCTGCTTTCTTCTTTCTATTACAGACATGACAAGTACCTCCCTTTGCTTCATGGCAACTAATGCAGCAGGGAGAAGACTATCTAGAGAAGTGATTTCCTCCATGTCCATCATCTGCCTACAACATACAAGAATGTTCACATTCCTATGTTCATTCATATGAATGACATCGAACAAGAACTAGTGCTCTTATTACCCATGCAGCTTTAATGAAGAGGACTTCAGACTGCTGATAGGAATAACTCAAATCAGAAATATTATGGAAAGATGATCAGATAATTAAATCCTAACGTCTTCTGCATAATTCTGCATGTTGAGAGAATCTCAAAACGTAAAAGCTGTATTATTCCTCAAAAGAGCTAAGGCAGCCCTATCAACACATTTTTCAATGTTGCATTTCTACGGTATTGTAGAAACAGCTGTAATTACAGATAGCAGATCCTTTTGACAGTGGATAGGCAGGTTAAAAAAAAAAAACAACCACTCATTTTAGAAGTGGTCAGTGATTTGTACCAAAAATCTGAACCACCTGCTGGAATGCCCCCCTGAATACTGCCAGAATATCAACAAATAAGGTGTTGTAGATTATTGTTTTTTTAAATCCTCACATGCTATATTCCAGATTTTACATTGGGATATGAATATTAAGAGGAAAAACAGATGCTCATATTCTTGAGTCTTACTGTAGAAAATAAGTTGGTAAGCAACTAAAAGCAATAAAAAATTTAAAGAACAAGAAGCTTTTAAAATGAACATATTTAACAAGAGGTTCAGCATCAGCAAGGAGGGATATTTGGTTTTGTTCTTAAGTAGTTGCACCTGTAACCCAGACAACGGGTTTTACGTAAGGCATTATAACTGCACTCCTTTCCATTGTGGTTCTTAAACAGACTAAACCCCCCACAGTTGCTCCAGCTGCTGAGAGTGCTGAATGACTGGGATGTTTCATTTGATAACATACTGTCCTCTACAAGAGACTATTGTCACTGAGTGTTTAAAAGCTCTGGAATGGACCAGACTATAACCTGTCAAAGGTTGTTCATATAATTTGTCTCTCTTACACACTATGTAATCTGAAGGCATCTCAGGAAGTCCCTTCTATCCGGAAATAACCTTGTTTTTTACTTTATAGAGGGTTACTCATTTATATTAGTGTGAATATTATTATAATTTTAATTATGAGGAAATAATACAGCCATTTCACTTATTTCATGGATAGCAATATTCTCACTGTCTGGACATCATCAAACTGGAAAGAGCAGTTTACATGATTCAGGTCACAACTCTCTCAAGAGCAGAAATTGGCAAGTTAACAACTAAACTCTTCGAAAGAAATCAGATGTCATCAGGTCAAACCCTTGTCTGCATTTGGTAAGATTTACAGAGTTTTGAGGGTTTTTTTCCTCTCACTTATTTGCAAGGAAAAAACCGTGAACCTACAGTGATAAAACTCCAAACATGAAAGTCTTACTCAACAATAGCTTGTGACATGCTCATATAGCTGCTCGTAAATACACTGCCTGCAGTGGATAACCTATTTTGGGAATTACATGTCACTGGTGTCTCCAACAATGCCTACCTAACAGAGGTTAAAAACTGTTTATTGTACAGTCCTGAATAGATCATAATTCCACTACCAGCCACCAAGCTTTCATGTTTCATCAGACATTAGCAGCACTCTGACTTTTCAAGAAGCTTCATCTCACCTCGACTCAATACAGCTGAGATTCCCTAACTGGCTGATAAGAACACTGGGTTTCTTCCTGCTGCCCAAACCTTGTATATAAATCTTTTAATGATGCCCTACAGTGACATATATTGCCTCTTTAAGAACTGTAATTTAAAAATGCAAATGAGACAAATGCACAAAGGAAAGAAATTAATCAAGTAACACTGCTTAATATCAGTTGTCTCAGCCATTGACACTTTTATTATAACAATAATTAATGCTATCATCTACATTGCTTTGAGAATAAATAACAGTAAACAGTGTTATTATACATACGGACATACAGCTTAACTACTCTCCATGAAGCAGTATGATACGCTGTACTAGACCTACCCCCACCGAGTATAAAAGCTGATAGTGTCTCTGCAACTTAGTAAGTGGGAGGTACCCAGGGCACCAAAATGTTACTGATTGCATCTAGACCAAGTGGATGAACAACACAGCATGTGCCACCGTCCTGAAAACTGGACCAACTGACATGACCTTTGGGAATTTAGTTTTACCATGTAATGGCTTTTCTTCAGCCTGCAAACCCAAAGTGTAAGAAAGGATACGATCTGGGTTACACCCCATTACGGGGTTGGGATGCGAGCAGAGTTTGCAGTCAGAAATGTCAGAAACCTTTCATGTACACTAGATGAGAAGTAGTTATAATGGAAAATCCTAAAATAAATAGCAAATAAACAACTTCAAAAATACAAATGGTGTCCATTTGCAAGCCAAGAGTACAATACTCTTGAGCAAAACGTTTCCATAGCGCTCACCTATTCGATAACAGGACATTACTTTGCTATCTAAAATACCCTCCTCCACTGATAATGCACCTATGGTTTCCTTTTCAAGGGATGCAAGGATAACTTCTACTACCTAGCTTCTACTTCTCTGCCATAGTTACATTTATTGTCTCTTATGCGTGTGCTACACAGGACGCAATCACATACTATTGGAAAGATGACCTATCCTAGGTCTTATTACTATCCAAGGCTGACAGAACCGAGCCAATCCTATTTTATGAGATCAGAAGTTTTATTATTCAAATTGAAAAGGACATCAGTGAATAAGCAACCTTCAAAGAAAGACTGGATGTATTGTCCCAGTGATTTCAGAACACAAATGCCTGATTCGTGCAACGGGCAGATGTCTAACAAGTACAAACATGGAAAACAATTAGCTGAATATGAATAAAACCTCATATTAAATACATGGTTTAGTAGTTTGTAATGAAAACTATTACAGCAGAGAGAGGCAGTTTAGCCTCTTCAGGCAGCACTTCATAAGGACAAATCACAATACACAAACCAAAAGGATAAAGTTTATCCACCTTGGTCATTCAGAATTGGAAGCTCACTTTAATGCACAAGAGCAGCCAGCCACCAGATCAACGCAGCAGCTGCTGCAAAAGCCTGGTGGAGGCTCAGAGGTACCTTCCAGCATTCTCCCATCTTGTCTTAAGCAACTCTGACATTTCTTCCATGTACTCCACAGAGAACTGCCCCTTCGCCCCCCCCTCCAAATTAAATGGAAAGCTGTCACCAGTGCACTGCAGCCTGCAAGGGTGAGGGTGTTTTTCACCCTATTGGCTTGCCTTGGTGAGTTAGGAGAGAGAAACAGATGCACACAGCAACATTTCTGACTGCACCCTGCAACTATAGTTACTGTTCACAGTGACGCTAATGCACCTTGAGAAGACTCATACAGACATTACACAGGAAGTATAGAGGAGGGGGGACACTAACAGCATGGCACGACAGGCCAAGTTCTCCTGGGCCATCGCTGCAAAGGTTAGAGTCATTTTCAGCTTAAAGGCAAAATACTGTCATTCTGAGCTAAGCTGCCTGCTATTGGAAGTTCACTCTCAGAAGAAAATCTAAAAACAAAAAATAAAAATGAAGCAATCCCAGAACACTTTGATTCCTGCTCTTCCAGTCTCCCCTTCACCCAAAGGTCCCTGAACTCTCCAGGACTATGAAATCACACAAGTTCTCATTTCAGTGATGCCCTGGAGCCATCATGAGGGATGAGAAAATTTGTAAGGGAGCTGTAAAAGAACAGTGTAAAACAGCAGATCTGCTGCAGGGGAACTGCTTTTGGAAAGAAAAGCAGCTGGAGCGGTTCTTGGTACTTTGAAGCCTTTCAGGAGGAAGTTAGAAGAAAATTGGAGTGGCTGATAACGGTGTCAATGCAAACCGGGGTATGCCTGTCAGCCTCTGAACCACTGAGACTTCCTTACCACTTATTTTTACCACCTTTGCTATTTCAGCATTTATTTTCCTCTTTGGTCTTAATTTATACCACTTCTTCTTAGGTATTCTATTCCAACATCTACTAGATACATTAAATGATAGGGTTAAGGCCATTGTTGCAACTATTGCCACTTTGACTTGACTGTTAAACACCAATTAAGTAATTTAACATTGACAGCTTATTATGTAGCTTTAAGTAGCTATAAACTTAAATGAAGAGTGTAAATTGCCAAACTTGAGTCAGGAATAGATGCTTCATTAAAACCGATAAAATGCTATGTTGTTTAAATAATAAAGAAGATCAGCCAAGAACAAGCATTTTAATATCTCTAAAGGAAAAGCTTCTGTTAAAAGAACAACTAATTACAATTTTTTGATAATCATATTAAATTCCAAATAAAATATTCTACAGTTATTTCAAGTATCTTTATAAACCGCTGTGTTTCAGCAAATGAGCTCAAAAAGAATTTGAGAACACCTCCTACATAGGCAAGTTATTTTACAATTTCTTCCTATGGGTTCTTTCTGCTTTCTCTGATGAACTCCCTATTGAAGGCAGGATACAGAACTTCCTGAACCGACAATCTGACCAGATACAAAAGTACATAAGAGCATGTTCCTACCTTCTTTTATTAGTACAAAATAATGCTTCCAAGTAATTTACCTTCATTTTTATACATACTCAAACCTCTAAGAACAGAAATCTGAACCCATAATTTTGAAACTTGGAATTCGTAGATTTTAGCAAAACATAATGCAGCAATCTGTAGGTGTGTGAACTGGATGTGTGAAGAATAAAACTAATATTACTCCTTTTTCTCACACAAGTGTCTCTTGTGCCTCAAAGGCAGATGAGGAACGTTAGATCGTGTGCAGGTTGCACTTTCCTTATTCAGTTAAAAAATTAAGCTTTCAGTAATTTGTAAGAATTTAAATTAGACACAAGGATCCTCTAGCAAATTATGATATACTGGCATGCACAGAGAGCTACATCACACAGCACAATTATTCCCTATGGGCTAAGTGTAGGAGTTGGAAAATGGAAATGAAAACTCTTCACAGCATTGAAGAACTTGGTTTCACTTTTTCACATCTACCTGGATTGCAGAATTCATGTTTTCTACCACAGTTTTTAAATGTGTACATATTAAACTCTTTACTAGCTTCTTGGTATGAATGAGAAAAAAAATTTGGATCCTAATACAGGGTAAAATAATAGGATCTAATGAGTACGTGATACAAAAATCGACTTTAATATCTTCTCAGATAAAATATTACTGAACAGTCTGAACATCCCATTATTACTGTTTTGACCTGAGGCAAAGCAAAGCACTGAAAATACATCAAGGGTTCTGTTCAAGACTAAACGGGTTATGCTTGTATTATGCAATTTGTATGAGAGTTAGGCAATGATGACTACACCCAGTTCAAATATAAAATAAAATAAATAGGTAGGCTATTCCCTAGCACTTTTATCAAAGCTTCACCCCATGTGGCAGTGCACAAAGAATGACCTTGTCTAATCTGTGCTGTAAACGTATATGAATGCCTAAGTTTATTAATAAAATTACACATTTTGCATCCTTTGCTAAAGTCAGTTTTGCTCACACATTACTGAGCATTTGATCTCAACCCTAAAAGAAATAAAACTACCTAGAAAGAGGACTGCCCTTTTGGACATTCCTTGCCTCTGAAAAGGAGAACAGCAGGGTTTTATAAGAAAAAAAGAAAGAGAAACAAAACCTGCCTAAACATGTTCCTTCTTTATGCAGTAAGAAATAAGAATATCTTGAACTCTTGACGTTTGGGTGATACTCGTAGTGATAAAATTCAGCTAACTTCAGTAGTCACACATCATTTGAACTCTTGACCCAAACCTATCAGGACACTTTTCTCCCTTATATATAGTTACCTTTTCACATCTGGATATTCAAGAGTGCTCTAGCTGAAACAGGGAAATACCAGAAGAAAAGCCGTTGCAACAGGACTGACCAACAACAGTATCAGAAATATCATGCAAACTAAGAATCAAAGAAGGCTGCGGAGTCAGCGCACTTCAATTAACAGGCGACTGTTTGAAGATGAAGCTGTATTAAAGTGATGCCTGTTGTGCAATTATTATTTGTCCTGAACCTTTTAAACCACTCTTTCTAAGAGTAGAAATATAAAGGACACAAACAAGGCAATACATTATAATTAAAAGGCAAGTCAATACCTGTCTGCTTTTGCATTTGCTGAGCCTGAACTTACACATCTTATATCCCTTTCTGACATACAGAGCTGTATTCTGGTTAATTTTTAAACAACTTGCTGCCACAGTGCTAATACTCCAAGGAAAAAATCTTCATACTGTCTCATTCCATTTTGTCATATCATTTCTCTAAAATATTTTTGGTATGCATTTAACCGCATAGCACCGTAGAGATACCTGAGTTGGCCCGAAATAGATTATGCTGGCATAATTAGACTGTTTTCAGCAGCTAAACTGGAGTTTAGCAGGAGATAATTTAAGCTATTTTTCACCATGGTAAATAAGCCTGCACTGAATGCTAGATTTCACTGCCCTACTGCTCAAGCTGGCTCCATTTAAAGCATGTGCTGTATAGATGTAACCCCCTTTATGAATGCAGCATATTCACTTTCACAGAAATAGCTTAATTTTTATTACACCCTCTATTATTTATTAACACAATCATTAAAAGCAAAGAGTTAGCTATTAAATGGTCTGCCAAGCAGCCTATGCTAGAGCATGGATTAACCTATTTTATCTTATAGATGTGCTTCTGTTAGTAAAATCCAAAGCTGCTAAAAAAATAAATAAAAAACCTCCACCAGAGAGGCACATCTGAAGTCATAATAAGCATGCAATTTGGGTATTCAAAATGACATCATGACAGCTGCCATGCCTTCCAAGTATTGAAAGTGCTTTAAAAATAAAGCAGTGGTAACGCAGTTTGGCAAATTGCTTCAATTGGCTTCCTACCATCCAAAAGTCAACATTAGCAGCAGCTTGGTTTGATTTTTTCATCTGCCTTTTGTAAAGTAGATTAGGCAGTGAAAAGATTCAAGATTTTTTTTTATTCTTTTCTGTCCCAGTCTTTCAGTAAGAGTTTGCAACAATGCACCCAAATTACTCTGTAAACTCGGCGCACATTCCAATTGCCCTAACCGAAATGTTTTTTCCACTGCATGTTTGAAGTGTGCTATTATGCGTTACGTATTTCCCTTGCAGAAAACGTTAACCTTGACAAAAGCAATGCCTCTCGCTTTCACTTAATTTTGTATGCTACTCCTGGAAATTTTTGCCTGAACAATTCATTCAACTGGAAAAAAACCCAACCAACCAACAACCTGGTAGAGGTGTCTTACCTAAAGACTGGTAAAGCTCAGTCATCTTGGGATGATCCCAGCAGGTCGTTTGCGTCTCATGGCTACAATACAAAACATGAAAGTTAGTAAAGTAAAATTTATCTCTCCATCTCAGAGTGAATGATCCAGGATGCACATCAGAGCATGGTGTCAGACCACTGCCTGCAGCCTGAGCTGCTCTGGCAAGGGGTCTTAGCAGTGGCAGGCATTAATTAATTAAAAGTATTGCTAATATTAAAAAGACAGCAAGTATTCAGATATGCCATAACGTTTTGGGGAATCTGTAAGCACACCAAACTATTCTTAAAAACTTCTTGTTTCGTACAGATCATCCTCTGTTTCCCCCAAACTAAATGAGACATTTAAAAGGGTTCAGTTCTTGAAGTGTTTATGGAAATTCTAACCAGATACTGAGATCTGTGATATTTTTGACCTGCTTTTGCTTATATGCTCCTTCCACGCTTTGCCATGTGGTCCTTTTAGTCCACAGATCTGCACTAAAATCCCTATACAACAGCCCACTGATCCACCACCAACTTCACCACTTTTCAGGCTCATGTGTTGCAGTCCACTTATTGATGGTCTCTTCTAGCAAAGACTATTGCTGCTCCTCTTGCTCCCCGGGACTCCCAGGCCCTTGCCCTTTCCCTGGATGTCCCCATGCCATGTCGGGAGGCAAGAGCTGTTGGGAAGCCAGGGAAAAGCTAAAGCGGGGTTATGAAACGCTGCACTATGACTAGAATGTAAATTGGACAGTCTCTGCATTGAGGCTAGCAGTCTTCAGCTTTGCAATAACATGCTGCCAAAAGACATGCAGTGTGAGAAAGCCAACAAATGAAGTGTTAACGGGCGTAGTAGCAGCTCATGTCTCCTAAGGTTACACATTTTATGGCTTTTTTTTTCTTAATGACAGCATAGCTAACATGATCATGTTTCCATTAACATATGAAACTTGAAAGAAAACTCTCCTTATCTATCCTGTAGCCAGTGAAGTCCTGTTCATACAGAATTCAGCTACATTAAAAGACAACCGTGAGTATTCATAAAAAAAAAAATAAATCTCAAAAGTTTATGTAGCACACAGTTGCTGTCAATCACATTTACAGCTTCCTTACTTAAAATAAGACATCCTAGTTCCAACAACACACATCATTTGGGAGAACTATGCAGGAGAGCAGGACCTGGTCCACAGCACTGTGGAGCTCCTGAAGCACACACCTTCCAGCTCCTAGAGACTAAAGCACAACCTAGCCAGCAGTTGAATGCACCTGTACTCCCAACTGTGTGCTGGAAGACTGATACCATCAGGTTGTTTTAGAGAACAAACAGCTCTTGAGATCTTTTTGTGGCAGCGATGTTCACAAGTACACCTTTACTCTTCACATGCTAAGACTGGGTAAAAATTTCAATGAATCACTTCAACACCACCCCTACTCAAGGAAAAAAGAAAATCATGACATGTTTTCTCGCTATGATTTAATTTTGGTCTTAAAAGACAGGTTATTTATTTGATCCATGTGAACACTTTACTGGCCCAGTAACCTCTGCATGTTCAGTAGCTTACTATATATAATGTTTCTAGATTTTGCTCTGTAACTGCAAGAAGAATGAAAGGGATCATAAGCACTAAGCATAAGGAAAAAATGCTGCCTTAGCGCTGCCCTACTTGAGCATATTCTTTTAAACAAACACCGTCTCATCAGCCTCAGCATCCCCTCCCCTTCCTAATTCCTGTGGTGGCTGAAGGCAATGAAAGAGGGAGGAGGACACTAGAAGAGCAAAAGTAGTCTTGCGTTTTGCTCTTGTAAAAAAAATAAAACTAAAAAAGCATCCTGCAAGGGGAGGTGGATTTAATCACAATCAGAAATCTCAGCCTGGCTTGTTTTCTTAAATGCAGAAATGGGATAGCTTCAAATGAAAACCTGTGGCTCTGAGCACCTGAGCTCCCGCATTTCCTATCTTGCTTGGTATAGGCAGGTTCTGCAGAGAAAACACAGCACCAGCAGCTTTTGCCATGGTTTTGCATATTCTGAAGAAAAAGAGAGAGAGTATCATTTACACATTGAGTCCCTAAAAAACCTGGCTACCTGCTACCTCCACTTACACAACAGCAGCCCAAAGGCAAAGAGTAAGGGAGCATACTCATCACAGAAGAACCTTGTAGCCAGAGATGTCAGGATTCAGGTGAACTGACTGCAGACCCAAACAAACATTCAAACCTACAGACCCTGGACCGCAGTTTGTTCGCTTCCAATGTCAGCCCCAGATCAGTAGTTCCCCAGGCATGAGCCTGCCTGCCCCGGCCTCCTTCCCCATGGGCAGGTAGCCCCAGAAGTGGGGGATATGTGAATAGCAACTGTACCATGGTTTGTATGCACCCCTGAACCTCTGAAAATTTCCCTATGAGATCAGTTTGGCAGCCCCAGATTGTTCTTTGGTGAACCAGAGCACTTCAGACTCCATAGCTGTTAACATGGTAGCCTTCAAAGGTGCAATATTTAAAAGCCCTAAGATACCTGGTAAAGGTCTATCTATATAGGATTATGAAATCCCATGCTGTGTTGGATAGAAGAACAAAAGGATCATCTTAAAGGAGGAAATTATTATGGCTAGTCACTAATCAATGTTACACGGAATTTACAATATTACACAAAATTTACTGATTTTTTTATTTTCACTTTTTATGGTAAGGCCTAGTCATATATCCATGGATTTAGTGTGCATGGTTTAAGCTTATGGCACTTACTAATCCTCCTGAAAATACATAAATGCTTTTCCTAAGATCTTGTAAATAACATTTCCATTGCCAAAGAAACACTGGACTCCAACTGTTCTCAGATATTTTTAATACTAGTAACCCCAAACCACTACATGGAGTGCTTTTCTTCCATGGTATAAAATTAATTATCATGGAGATGCACATTTTGTAAGGAATTATTTTATTTGCTGCAAGTGACAAAGACTGAACTTGCATGGCACGTACCTTTCCCCTCTATTCCCTCTTTTGCTTTATTTATAAACTTAGTTGCAACTTAGAGGAAATAACCCTTTCTTTAGGCTACAAAAGTCAAGTCCGTAGAGAACCCGAGTCTTGCCCTTGCCACCTTCCCAGCCATAACTACCTGTGGGGCTGAGTGACCTGCATCTGGCTGGTCTGGCCACCCTCAGCAACTCAGCAGAGATCACTCAACCTCGGACCCTACAGCAGACTCATTGATGGACTGGTGAGCCTCAGTATACCTCTGCACTCCTGCAAAGGAAGACAAGGGTTTTCAAGGGAACTGAGCCTTGGTCGCTGTTATTTCTGAAGAGGTTGAGCGCCCAGAGCCAGGGCAGATTTTGCTGGTACTTTACATGCAGAACAGAAGAAGGCTGCAGCTATTTCTCTCCAGCTGAAAGGCGTTTGCCTCTCAACTGCACATTTTCAGGTCGGAAAATTATCAACGATTCTGCACAACAGGCAGCTCCAGGAAAGGTTAGATTCCATTGAGGCTATTCTTCATAAGCCTCTTTGCCATTTTCAAAGGCCATTTAATTGTGAGCTTTGGGGTTGGACCAGTGGGGGAGGATTTGTGTGTATGCCCTTATTGTGAACACAGCCTGAAGTGAAATGCCAGCTCAGCAGTTTCAAACAGCTTCAACCACACTTGGGAATGCTGTAGCATCCTTAATAGATCTGCAGCAAAGCGTTTGCCAGAGTTTCAAACTCCGGTGAACAAGGCCCTTTACAGCTTGCAAGTTAGAAAGACAGGAAAAGTGTAGTGCAAGACCTCTTGACTAACAGCAGCTAAAGCAGGGTGAGAATATGTGGAGAAATAAGTACTCAAGATGCTTTTCCAATGAACCATCAACACAAAAAGACATCAGTGCACACAACCAGTAGTTTTGCAATATTGCACAAGCTCAGATGATACAGTTTTCAATTTGGCTCTACATGTAGGTCAACTAAATTGATCACTAGCTTTTAAATCATGGACATTCTGCAACAAATAAAAATACAAGTGGGCTCACATGGCATATTTCCCCTTTCTCACTTCACTTGAGCTGCAAAGTGTGTTTGGAGCTCAAAATTTGCAGCAGGAAAGGAAATTAAAACCAGGGCCTGAAAAGGAGAAGAGTAGCAATGGATAAGGATGACACCTAGGCGCTGGTGTGACTGGCACGCTAAATACACGATAATTCAGTGGGATGAAAGCAAAGTCTTCACTTCATACATCCTTTGGGAACTGCAGGACCACTTCATTAAAGGATGATTATATTATATTAGCAGGGATAATTTTTATGTGGGGAATTCTGTCACACTATGCCTGCGTGAACTCCTCTGTTCCTGCCAACAGCAGAGATTTGTCTCTCATTGCTGTCGGCTGAGCCAATAACACACAGGATTGAAAACCTGACATCAAGAGATGATATCCTAACAGACACACTAGCTGATTTACAGTTCCCTTGTTATAACTTGATCAGTTTGGACAAAATACAGCTGTTTATCTTCCTATTGCTTCTGAGCAATGCCAATAGCAGGCAAAGTGGAAAGCAATGCTCCTTCCACCCAAATTCCTGCACAAATTCCCCCCCCGAAAACATTCCTGCACAAGACAAAGACAAACTGAAACATTTGCAAACCTTTTAACTGTTTCTGATTGCACTTTTTTTTCTTTTTAAATATGTGTCTAGGATTCAGTCCCATGTGTATTCACTGCTCAGATTTTAGGCTGCAACTGCAGAGCCCTTTTTTAAACTCTTACATCCCTCCTCACTGGTGATATCAGGGCCAGTTCTGCTGCACTTCTCCCCCTACCCTTCATTAGAAAATCTGACATGAACTAGATGCGTATGTGCATAGAAAAGGAAATTCTATCAGGCAGCAGTAAATAAATAGTTACATACACTTATGAAAATGACAAAATCATAGTATTTTACAAAGCACTGAACTGATCCATTTTCAAACACCACTATTTACATTACCTCTCACCTTTTGGTTTTAAGTTGAATAAAATGTTACTCCATCCACCTTATGACTGTTGTCAAAAAGCCAAAATAAACATGATGGAGTTGTTTGGATTTTACTAAACTAACCCAAACACAATTGGAATTGTTTGTATGAACAGACACTACTGCTCATTTGAAAGAAAAACGTTTTCAACAATAGATGACACTGATTGCAAGGAAGACCTAACAGTTGTCTTTTTACACTGTTTCATTAATTCTTTAGATAAAACAAATTACTGTTATGGAAAGTATTAGCAATGTGAAAAGGTGGCACTTCTTTGTGCTTTACAAAGGACTACTGTTTTCATCTGTAAATCTAGAGACTACTGATCTGTGAAGAGATTATTTCTGTTTAATCCAAGGATCAGTGTCTTTTC